>NC_091231.1:23355506-23458006 GCF_040958095.1 Procambarus clarkii | reverse complement strand
GTCTTGTTGAAGCCGTAGTGGGAGAGTGCTCCGTGGGCCAGTTGTAGAATAGTGGGCCGCAGGCTGGTAGGAATCACAAGTTGTTCGATGTTGGCCCAATCGTCCTCCTCGTTCAGTTTACTGGGTCTATATCTGCGGTAGAGCAAGTCGTTCTCTAGGAAGAACCCAGGAATACTGTCGGGTTGAGTCTCAGCCTGGAAAAACAATGGAGTTAAAGTAAGATCTTCCCTCTGCAACTTACGGAACTCCAACTTGGGCAGATGCGGGGGGAGTTTCTGAGGGTCTTGAGGGACAGCGGTAGCAGTAGAGTCAGCTGGCTGTGGACGTGCGGCTTGTGCACGGGTGGTCACGAGAACCGGAGGAGAAACTTCATCACTCTCTTGAACCTCTGCTGGAACATACTCTAGAATAGGGTTACTTGGCACAGAGTTACACACCTGGGGTTTGTCCATGACGATCAGGTTGGTCGGTTGCAGGTCTTCTGCCAAGTCGTTGCCTAGGAGAAGTTGCACTCCAGGCATGGGAAAAGGCTTTTCCCTGACGGCGACTTGGACTTCCCCGTTCACGTAGGGACAATCCAGGTGGACTCTGGCGAGAGGGTATGGAGTGGTAGCAGTGAGGTCAGTGATGAAGACAGTTTCTCCGGTGTAGGTGATGTTGGGCACAGCCGACTTCAAGATGATCGATTGTAGAGCCGCTGTGTCCCTCAAGATCTTCAATTTGAAACATCCCTCCGGATTTGAACCGTTGGCAGAGACAGTTCCAGTATACAGGTGGTTACTGAAAAGAGAAAGATCATTAACATTAACACCAACATTCATCACAGGCTTACCGGACTTAGGAGGAGTTGGTTTGGGTTTTTGTTGGTCAGTGGTTCCTTTGTATTGAGACTTACCACACTTGTCTATGGTATGTCCATAGAGTCTACAATACTTGCAGTACAGTTGTGAACCAGCTTGATCGGGGCTCACTTTCTCGTAACTGTACCACGACTTCTTACTGGAGGATGGTTCGGGTGTCAGCCGGTGGATGAGGCTGTAAGTGTCAGCCGACTTAGCACACTTCAGGTAGTCGGTTTCTTCTTTATCTGCTAAGTAGAGGCGGACAGGAGGCGGCACACGTCTCAAGAATTCTTCAACAAGCATCAGGTTGACGAGTTCTGTAAAAGTAGAGACATGTGCTGCTTCCAGCCATTTCATGAAATACCTCCGTTTCGTGTTAGCAAACTCAAGGAAGGTAGTGGTACTTGCCTTCAGGTGGTCACGGAATTTCCTTCTATAACTTTCTGTGGAAAGTAGGTAGGCGTCCAACACTGCTTGTTTCAGAGTCGGGTAGTCATTCTCAGACGCCAAAGTACTGAGTGTGACTGCAGCTCTACCTGTAAGATGGACTCTGAGAAGTGTGGCCCATTGGTCGACAGGCCAACTGAGTTGATTAGCAAGGGTTTCAAAGGTGGTAAAGAACACATCAACTTCTGCTTCTACAAAGGATGGCATTAACTTACTTGCACTTGATATATTAAAACTGACGGGAAGATTGGCAGTAGCTTGTTGGCGTTGAGTGAAGTGTGAAGTTTCCAAGGCGATTTCGCGTTGGCGACACTCAAGAGCCAGAGTCGCTTGTTGCTTGTCATGTTCGCGTTGCATCTCCAACTCGCGTTGTTTGGTTTCAAGCTGTAAGCGTTCCCGCTCCTGAAGTGTTTCAAGCCGTACTCGTTCACGTTCACGGAGTAATGCGACCTCACGTTCGTGTTCTTCTCTCCTCAAGGCGGCCTCGCGTTCTTGTTCGTCCCTTCGTATGGCAGCTGCTTCTCTTTGTTGTTCGAGGGCTTCCCTTTGCTGCTCACGTTCAATCTTGGCCAGCTCTAGTTTGAGTTTCATCGTTGCCAAATCAGTTTTATCTGCAATATAGTAAGTTTCATGAGTTTCAGAGTCGATCTTACCTTGCTCTAAACAGTAATCCAGCAACAGGTTGTGTAGGTCATTTTTGTTGGCTTGGTAGGGAACTTCTAGTTGATACTCATGTGCAAGAGTTTGTAATTCAGTCCTCTTGGCACGACTTAAAGTCCCTATTTCACCTGCTGGATTTGCACGGAAAGCTTGGAGACGAAACATGGTGAAATTAGCAAATAAAGGTACACGAATATTCAATAGTGAATGTCAGAAACAGGACAACGTGGCAACTGGTACCTATCCTGTGAGATCTTTAACAATTAAAGTTAAGTAAAAGATGTTAAATGATTAAATTAAATCAAGGGCGCAGGAAATCTTGTACCCGGTACTCATGTAAGAGGATAAGGGCAAGAAAATCCTACTAACAAATGAAACAGAGTTTCGAAAACAAATGAAACAGTTAATTGCCTCAAAAGTAAAATTGGTAGTCCAAGGATGTAGGCATACCTTGCCAAGTCTCTATAGGACATAAAGCAAGTTTTTCCTACTGAATTTAATATGATACTTACAGAATTAGCGAACTTTTGTGCTCTGAAAAAGTAAGCTAATTCCCTACCGTTGTATGTATCATCATCTCTGACTGACGTGTAGGGGTGCGAGGTGTCAACTGGTGACGAGAACTGCTGCTGAGGTCCCAATTCAGCAACTAAAGTTCGAGCTAGAGGAACTATGGCCCTCTTTGTCCTCCTACAGTCAGATTGCAGAAGATTGGGTACTCTTGACCCGGGGCAGACCACAGTACCAGGGTACCAATATGATGATCTGTCAAAATGAGAAATATCCAAGGGACAAAGATGGTAAACACGAGTAATAACACGGAGGGAGAGATGACCAATTAAGAGTATGACTGCGGCCTACAGTCACCACGTAATCCAAAGTTGTCTCACCTTCACTATATGTTACTCTCGTAATGCACAATACACCGCACCTTATAAAAAATGAAATTGAATGAAAAATAGTAAAGCTACGTTAACAAAGTTAAATACGCTTACCATAAATTACCACTTGGCACCAGTACCTGAGTGAAGCTCCTAGGACAGGCCCCCATATAATATGTGACGGTAACGCGTTGGTGTTCGGCTGTTCAAAGCTAGGGGTATGGCCTCGTCACATAATATTAAAAAAAATAGAAAATCTGGAACTTCGTCTGTGGTAAGGTAAGGAGAAGACACACAAAACACAAGTAAACTTTAACAATGAAATTTTAATTACGTTAAATTAACAAAACATGAATAAAATGGACAAACAATTCGTATAATAAAATCAATCAATCAAAATAATAAGAATAATTAAATGACACAATGAAAAGTTACGTTAAGACAAAATAACAAGAAGTGCAATATAAAAGTAAATGAAAGGTGCTGGAATATTGGCTTTAAGCTATCACCTCTCTTAGTACACGTACGCCAAAGCTTACGTCTAGCAGGGAGAAGTGTTAACTGTGAAAGCACGGAATATTCTGAGGACTGAGGTCGTGGCGGCCCCAGACATCAAGTAGTATGGTGGGCGAATGCAGTTGCAGCCAGACCGGCGACCAATCAGCGGGGAGCCGGCAGTAAGACAGGTAGGTTGGCGGTTTGCGTCTGAGCAGGTGTCCCTGGCTGCATACGTTTTGCGCTCTGGCAAACCTTGCTGGTGTTGTTGTCGTTGTTGGACATTTCTTCCATAGTAGTTTTATATATTTGTTGCGACGTATTTGTGGAGGGAAGAGCAGGCTCAATCTCTTGAAGGAGATTATCGTCACAATATATATATATATATATATATATATATATATATATATATATATATATATATATATATATATGTCGTACCTAGTAGCCAGAACTCACTTCTCAGCCTACTATGCATGGCCCGATTTGCATAATAAGCCAAGTTTTCATGAATTAATTGTTTTTCGACTACCTAACCTACCTAACCTAACCTAACCTAACTTTTTCGGCTACCTAACCCAACCTAACCTATAAAGATAGGTTAGGTAGGGTTGGTTAGGTTCGGTCATATATCTACGTTAATTTTAACTCCAATAAAAAAAAAATTGACCTCATACATAATGAAATGGGGAGCTTTCTCATTTCATAAGAAAAAAATTAGAGAAAATATATTAATTCAGGAAAACTTGGCTTATTAGGCAAATCGGGCCTTGCATAGTAGGCTGAGAAGTGCGTTCTGGCTACTAGGTACGACATATATATATATATATATATATATATATATATATATATATATATATATATATATATATATATATATATATATATATATATATATATATATTTATTTATTTTGTTTAAAGTAACAAAATAAATAATATATATAAATATATATGTCGAACCTAGTAGCCAGAACGCACTTTTTGGCCTACTATGCAAGACCTGATTTGCCTAATAAGCCAAGTTTTCCTGAATTATTATATTTTCTCTAATTTTTATCTCATGAAATGATAAAGCTACCCATTTCTTTATGTTTGAGGTCAATTTTTTTTATTCAAGTTAAAATTAACGTAGATATATGACCAAACCTATCCAACCCTACCTAACCTAACCTATCTTTATGGGTTAGGTTAGGTTAGGTAGCCGAAAAAGTTAGGTTAGGTTAGGTAGGTTAGGTTCTCGAAAAACAATTAATTAATGAAAACTTGGCTTATTAGGCAAATCGGGCCTTGCATAGTAGGCAGAGAAGTGTGTTCTGGCTATTAGGTACCACATATATATATATATATATATATATATATATATATATATATATATATATATATATATATATATATATATATATATATATGTCGTACCTAGTAGCCAGAACGCACTTCTATGCCTATTATGCAAGGCCCGATTTGCCTAATAAGCCAAGTTTCCATGAATTAATTGTTTTTCGACTATCTAACCTACCTAACCTAACCTAACTTTTTCGGCTACCTAACCTAACCTAACCTATAAAGATAGGTTAGGTTAGGTTAGGTAGGGTTGGTTAGGTTCGGTCATATAACTACGTTAATTTTAACTCCAATAAAAAAAAATTGACCTCATACGTAATGAAATGGGTAGCTTTATCATTCCACAAGAAAAAAATTAGAGGAAATATATTAATTCATGAAAACTTGGCTTATTAGGCAAATCGGGCCTTGCATAGTAGGCATAGAAGTGCGTTCTGGCTACGACATTATATATATATATATATATATATATATATATATATATATATATATATATATATATATGTATATTTATTTATTTTGTTTAAAGTTTGTGAGGGTACCACCTCTGGTGCCAATGTGGGGACCCATAGCCTCGGAGAAGAAAATAAAAAGTATTCAGAGGAGACCTTGTGGTTTCTCACTGAACACTAATATTATCTTCTCCTACCACCCCATTCTTTTGTATGTACACATATATATTTACTTTATTTGAACTTTGTTACAAAAAAGGAGTTACATATGGGTTACAAAGATGGTTGTCATAGGTTGTCGAGTTCCTCCAGCTCCTCAGATGGCAGGCAGGAACCCTGGATGCAGTGCGCATTTCCTCTCTGTATCGCCACACTGAGGCGCTGGAAAAGAAAGCTTGCAGCTCTCGGGTCCCTTGTTGTATCAATGAGCCTAGAACCCAGTTCCTTCAAAAAACTGGTAGCACTTTTACCCCAGGCGCTGAGTGTCTCAGAAGCAATGGGGACAAAATTGTAGTGGTGATCCAGTTCTCTATACTTACGGGATTTGGCTGCTTCCCTGTGGGTGCCAGTGCCACCTGGTTGTGCAACACTGAGGTTAATGTAGGTGTTAGCCAGGGTTGATACGCACGTGTAGTCCCATACCAACTGCTTGCCATTCTTCCAGGGGTTCACTGTGATACCATCCGGGCGACCAATATGAGCATCAGAGTTACGGGGCGTTAGGTAACGGGGCTCTCTTTCAGCTGGGCATCCAGCTGTGGTGAGGCTCCTCTTGATTATGTCGTTAACTTCACTGTGCCTCGAGTGCCATCCCCCTGTGCTTTGGCAGAGTAGGCCATGGTAGCCGTACCTGTCAGCCACCACCTCACCGCAAATACACCTATATCTGGTGTGGATTGGGGCAGCAAGGCGGAGGGCCACAGCAATTCGGAGGGCGTGTGGTGTGAGACGCGTGCCAGTTGCCGACATTGGGGTTGCTAACAGGAAATCCCCTGCATGTGGTGCTGCTACTGCTGTGAGGCGAGCAATGTCGTGTTGTGTTGTTGCAACACCCAGGCACTCTGCAGCAACTTGGTCTACAATGAGACCATCCCAGGTGGATTGCTTGTGGGCTTTTGGGGATGGTGGTTAGGTGATTGGCCTGCACGAGAGGCCCACTCTGTGGCACAGCGTGTAAAATTGGGATCATGTACACCTGCCAGCTGATGTAAGTGGGCAGGTAGAATTTCCTTCACAAGGTCGTCGGATGCTGATATGGAGGACAGGAAGGCTGGAACAGCGATTTGCGTTGCTGTTCGAACTCCGAGGCCCCCAAGTCTTACGGGAAGAGAGGCTTGTTTCCACTGTAGGTCATCGAGAGAGAGGTTAAGGGCTTTTTCTAGCATTGATTTCAGTAACCGGTCATACTCACTTAGTTTTTGGCTACTGTAAGATGGTGAACACCTCAGAAAGTAGGTTAACCTGGGGAGGGACAGACATCTGGTGATGAGGTAGAGTGCATCATGAGCATCAATATCCTCAATCCTATATATATATATATATATATATATATATATATATATATATATATATATATTTATATATATATATATATATATATGTGTGTGTGTGTATATCACGAAAATAAACACGTGATTAAGAATGTGACAATGACAATGTCAGACCACGGAGGAAAAATGAAACAGGAAATTTCCTTAAGTACTTTCGTATATTAAATACATCTTCAGAAGGTCACCTTCTGAAGATGTATTTAATATACGAAAGTACTTAAGGAAATTTCCTGTTTCATTTTTCCTCCTGGTCTGACATTGTCATATATATATATATATATATATATATATATACCAGAAAGCACTTCTCGGCCTACTAGGCAAGACCCGATTTGCCTAAAATGCCAAGTGATTTTCTTTATTTCCAATAAATTGTTTCCAATTAGTCTATTTGAATTATTATTATTATATTATATTAGGAACATAAATTATTGAGTTAGTTATGTTAATTTATTTATCTGCATATAAATATATTTACATTTATCTGGTTTAGATAGGTTAGGTTAGGTAAGGTTGGTTAGGTAAGGTTATGACCTTGCTATCTACGTTAGTTTTAACTCAAATTTCAACAAATTAACTTATAAATAACGAAATGGACAGATTTATCATTTCATAGGAAAAAAAGGAGAAAAATATATAAATTCAGGAAAAACTTGGCTTATTAGGCAAATCAGGCCTTGCATAGTAGGCCGAGTGCGACGTTCTGGTTACTAGGAACAACATATATATATGTATATATATATATATATATATATATATATATATATATATATACATATATATATTTATTTATATATAATATATATATATATATATTTATATATATAACTGAAAACTCACACCCCAGAAGTGACTCGAACCCATACTGCCAGGAGCAACGCAACTGGTATGTACAGGGACGCCTTAATCCGCTTGACCATCACGACCGGACATAAGGAAGTGATAGCCGAAGCTATTTGAACCACTTCCCGCCGGCACTCGGATGGTAATCTTGGGCATAGCATTTTATCAAATCACCTCATTCTTTGGGGCACACGTGAGGAACACAAATGCAAACAAGCCTGAATGGTCTCCAGGACTATATACAACTGAAAACTCACACCCCAGAAGTGACTCAAACCCATACTGCCAGGAGCAACGCAACTGGTATGTACAGGGATGCCTTAATCCGCTTGACCATCACGACCAGACATAAGGAAGTGATAGCCGAAGCTATTTGAACCACTTCCCCGCCGGCACTCGGATGGTAATCTTGGGCATAGTATTTTATATATCTATATATATTTTATATTTATATATCTATAAAGGTAATTAAGCCAGGTATTCATTGTTCCATGTACAGTATTTTCTCTGACATAGCTTGTCATATATAGGTATCTGGCTTTACAGCTAGCGCCCTTTTGACAGGTCAAGACGAGGAAGTATCTTTTGTGCATCAGTTACCAGGGTGATGGAAGCTACCTCAAAGAGGGAAAATGTGGCGTCTACAACCTAGTTATACCTGTTGGACTAAAGCTTGCTGTACAAATAAGATAAGGAACCTCTTCAATGTATGTAGTCTACTACTGTAGTTTGATTGGCTGCATATATATAAATTAATATAAACCCCCCTAATGTGTAGAGGATCGATTTGTGAGATTGAGATTATTGCAGAAATACAGTCCACTTAACATCATACAAATTGCTATCGAAGTATATAAATTAACGTAAATATAAATTCATATAAATTAAATAAATATAAATCTCACAGGTCGGTTCCCACAACTGGGAGCCAATATACCTTTACAGTCGTGGGCCTCTAATAATTAACAACTGAATCAAATAATCGAGGATGAATTTCCTGAGTATCAAGTACCACATAAATTGAAAGTTCTAGGCATGGAATGGAATAATTCCACTAACGAATTAAACATTAAATTTGTGGAAACTAGTAAATCTCCCTTAACCATGAGAACATTACTCTTATATGTCAGTAAACCATTTGATCCCTTAGGCTTACTTAGTCCTATTTTAATTAATGGTAAACTCTTCATGCAGAAGTGCTGGCAGACTAATGTGGGTTGGGATGATCTGTTACCTAATGATCTGCAAGATAAATAGCAGCAGTTAACTACGGATTTCAACAAGCTTAGTATTCTGAAATTTCCTCGTAATGCTTTAGAACCAAATTTACCCACGAATTTGCATGTGTTTTGCAATGTCTCAGACAAAGCATATGGTGCAGTAGCCTATTTAGCAAAAACTCAGCAATCATTTTTACTTCTAAGGCAAGAGTGGCCCCAAGGTCATTACCCCAAATGGAGTTAACTGCTTTATTAGTACGTGTAAGACTGGCTCAATACCTGATTAAGACACTCAGTAATATTCACTTTGGTGAGATAGTAGTGTGGTCAGATAATGAGGCAATCTTACAATGGGTAAAACACAACAATAAAAAGCCTCCCTACGTTTAGAACTAGCAGCTGACTATAAATTGAGACATGTCCCCACAAAGGACAATCCAGCGGACTATTTATCAAGAGGTTTAACCTTAAAACAACTAGTTAAATCCGAGATGTGGTTTACCGGACCCCAATGGTTGGTCAGTGGCTCAAACAGAAGCCACAAGTCATAGTGACCAATATCACTGTCCCCACTATGGATCCAGAACCCCCTCGATCTTTAACTATTAATCCTAACCATTATTCTAGCTTAGGTAAATTGCTAGTTACTCAAGTTGTATTTGATTTCTTTAATAACCTAGGAACAAATATTAATTTCCTAGTCCCCTCAAATACTGGGTCAAACAAGCTCAAATGGAGAATTATGGAGGAAATTATGAACATCTTGTAGACAAATTAACCAAGTTTTCTGGACGTTTGGTCTGATTCTGATAATTACAACATCCTAAGGTGTGGAGGACATCTGCTTCATGCGGAAATTGACTTAGAAGCAAAGAATCCTATGTTTCTGCCTCGTCACCACATCATAACTAAACTTATAGTTTTACATCACCATAAACATGGTACATTGCACGGTGGAGTGCTAGACACTAAATGATTTACGACCGAAATTTTGGCTTCCCCAAGGTCGCCAAACTGTTAAATCCCTTATTAAATCTTGTGTAATCTGCAGGATCAGTCGATCTTGTCCCAAACTAATGATCTCTGATACTCTATTTAATTTTGTGGCAGGAGAAGCTTGCTTAAGAGAATATGGAACCATCCAGAGGTACGATCAGTGCTCAAACAGAGACAGTGCCACTGGAAATTTATACCTCCACGAGTACCGTGAAAAGGAGGATTTTACGAGCGCATGGTAGGCACTGAAGAAATGCTTAAGAAAAGCTTTACACAGACAGAAGATTAGCCTTACCGAGTTGGAAACCCTTGTCACAGAAATAGAAGCACGAGTCAACAACAGATCATTAACCGATCTTTCAGATGACTTCTCCCAGAGAGAACCCCTGAGTCCCTGTCATCTGATTCATGGTGGTCTTCTGAGCCCTCTAATATCTCTAGAAGATGAGGATCCAGAAGACCCTTCGTGTGTTGGAAGAAGTGACTTAGTAGATCGTTACAAGCATCTTTCGAAAGTGATAGGAAAGTGGAATGAAGTGTGGACTCGTGAATATCGAACTGCTCTGAGAGAGTATCATTATGGAGCTACAAGCCCATTTACAGACGAGGAGTCACAATAACGTGGCTGAAGTATGTTGACCAGACCACACACTAGAAGGTGAAGGGACGACGACGTTTCGGTCCGTCCCTTCACCTTCTAGTGTGTGGTCCGGTCAACATGCCCATATAATAAAATACAATTAAAACCAGGTGATCTATTCCTAGTTGATAGTGATGGACCCAGGTCAGATTGGCCTATAGGCAAAACTGTTGATGTTCTTCCTGATCGCCAAGGTGTATTAAGAATAGTTAGAATTCAGTGTCGAGGCACAACCACCCTAAAAACACTAGAAAAACTAGTACCTCTAGAATTAGCTGAACATGAATGTTCTACAGAGGTAAATTCACCCCAAGTTTAAGACGACAGTGATACTGTCCACACGAGCACTCGTAAATCTAGAGTGGCTGCTCAACAATGTAAGCTGAAACTCAAACAATACTTTGATTCTATCTAGTTACAGATGACCATTTTCTGGTGTTGAGACGATCTCTAAGACCTGCAGTCATGATTCAATGACAGAGTAACTTAATCAGTACATGTCATTGTGACACCTGTTATTGGATTTTGCTGTATATTTGGAGATTTCTTTACTTTAGAAAAGTCAATGTTTAATATTTAAATTCTGATGTTTCCCTGAAGAATTAGAGTCTTATCTGTTCCACAGATACAAGACATCCATTATGTACTTACTAATGTACCAACATACTAACCAAATGAATATAACTTCAGGGTAGTGAGACAGGTACGTCAGTTCTAAGACATGAACTGCGACCGGTGTTTTCTCTCCCCGGAGTTATGTTGCAAATTTCCAACATTTAATTACTAATCTCTAGCACAATATGATATATTTCCTGTACTAAGCATCATAATCATCTAACACTTATTTTTTTTTTTTGAGATATATACGAGTTGTTACATTGTTGTACAGCCACTAGTATGCGTAGCGTTTCGGGCAGGTCCCTGGAATACGATCCCCGCTGCGAAGAATCGTTTTTGAAACCAAGTACCCATTTTACTGTTGAGTTAAACAGAGGCTACAGTTAAGGATTTGCGCCCAGTAAGTCCTCCCCCGCCAGGATACGAACCCATGACAAAGCGCTCGCGGAACGCCAGACGAGTGTCTTACTACTACACCACGGAGACTATAAATAAATTCCTAATATATATAGTACTGTAAGAAGCAATTTTTGTACTAACCATTATTTTACCAGTGACTATAACCCAGTGATCTCTAACTCTGAAATTATGAACGATCTTCGTAAATACTTACAGGATTCTAGTAACAGTGCTCCTCTCATCCAACTATTCTCTACTCAAAGAGATTTGTTCCCAGACACTCCTCAGAAATGTACTGTAGTAATTCATTTCATAAAGCTACTTTCCGAAACGATGTCAATCCGTCTACCATATTACCACATCAGTTCACAGAAAAGGGAAGCCATTTTCGCCGATGTACAGTACCTCCTCAACAATGGACTGGCTTTACCTTCTGATTGGTGCAGTACCTTCAGAGTCCCCTTGGGCCTCACCTTGTACATGGGTGCCCAAGCCACACCGCAATGTAAGACTGTGCACCAATTATCGTAAATTGAATACAGTCACTGTAAAGGATTCCTATCCCTTGCCTAGCATCGACGATATTCTTTATGCCATCGTTAACGAGACGTTTCTCTCACATATAGATCTCTTAGAGGGCTGTTATCTGATTAGTCTTACAGAGCATGCTAAAGATAACTATGCTTTCACCACTCCTTTTGGCCCCTTTAGATATGAGCAACTACCTTTTGGCCTTTTGGACTTGGCAATGCCCTAGCTACCTTTTAGCGATCTGTCAACATCGTCATCCAAAGCTTTTGGCCTTTTTAGATATGAGCGACAGCCTTTTGGGGCTGCCAACATGTCATTCAAGACTTTTGGCCTCTTTAGATATGAGCGACTGCCTTTTGGCCTTTTGGTCTTTTGATCTTTGCAATACCCCTGGCTATCGTCCTGCGAGCTGTCAACATCGTCATCCATGACCTTGATACCAACGCCAGCCTGGATGACATCTCTGTAGCAATCAACCCCTGGAGCAACCACCTATTCCAGCTACAACGGTTGTGCTCCAAGCTTCTCTAGGCCAGCCTCACTATTAATTTGGGCAAGTCCACGTTTTCAGAAGGTAACCTGTACTATCTTCGCTATATCATAGGAAGTGGAAGCATAGCACTTCTTGGTTTTCATCTACAAGCTATCCAACAATACCCTCAGCCTACTTCACAAACGCAGCTCATACGTTTGCTAGGCTTAGCATCTTACTATCGTCGTTTTTCCAGGAATTTCAATTCCGTGGCTACACCTCTCATCAAACTTACCAGCCCTAAGCAGAAGTACATTTGGACCAATTCCCTAACTACTGCTTTTTGAGCAGCTAAAAACATTATCCTGTACTAATCCCATTCTCGTCTTGCCAGATGAAAAGAAACCCTTCGTTCTCAATGCCGATGCCAGCAGAACCAGGCTTGGAGGTGCCCTGATACAACAACAAGAATAGATCTTACCACTCAACTACTACAGCTACAAGCTGAAACCTCGCCAACGCAATTACAGTACAGTAAAAAAGGAGCTTCTTGCCCTCATCCTATGCTTATAACATTATGAACCCTATCTTCAGGGACATCAACCCATCACCATCTTCTCAGATCACAATCCTCTTCGGTTTTTGCAGCAAGTCCAGTTCTCCAACCATCGCTTACTGTTCTGGGCCTTGTACCCGCAGAACTACAGCATCAACAACTTTTTCATCACAGGCTCGGACCATGTCGTTGCTGATGCACACTCCCGAGTCTTTGAAGCGGAACCTTCCACTTTCACTCTCCTATCCGCATCAGTCTCTCAGGTGATAGGAAGAGTTTTCGGGGACGTTACATTATTCCCTTGCATAACAGTGGATATGCCTCTTCCAACCGCCTTCAACACCATCATGCTACGTAACTTCACTTCAACCTCCAGCCATACGTCTGGAATGCTCTACCACTGAGCATTCACTGGCCCCCCGTTGACCTGCCTCAAGAGCCCCACACGCCAGGTGATCACCGGCTGCTTGTCTAGCACCCGCAAATGACCCATTATTCCGCTGGCTGACAGTTCAACCCATGCTACCCGCCAGCGTGACGTCACCTACCTGTGTATATAAGCGACAGCTGGCGACACAGCAATCACTGCTTTACCTATTGTACAGGTTCCAATACCTCCACGTTTTTCACAGATTAAGGAGCAGATCAAGAGGAAAATACCCCCAACTATCAAAAGTCGCCACCGAACCAAAGTAGCGGAAGGAAGATCCACTGCGATATGGTACAAACAAGTCACTGGGTACTCCTCTTTTAAGCCTGGCAAAAAGATATCCAGAGACATTACAGTTGCCATACACAGACTCAGACTTGGTTACAAGAGCTGCTGGGAGGTAATGAACCCAATAGTCAAAGAGTGTCATATCTGTGGAACAGAAGCAGAGGCGCTAATATTGCACTACATACTGGAATGTGAAGCTACTGAAGCCCTGCGCATCAAACTCAACATTAATCCAATGACAACAGCTGCATTAGATGCACATTCGACCGCGACTACAATGATTAGAAAAGCCGTTGAGGAATGGGACTCACTAGTGAGCATTCTGCATCTACATCCGCCACCAAGATAATGTTATTAAAACTAGACTAAAACCAGTGCACTAAGACAGAAGCGAAAAAGAAACAGGGAAAAAGGAGGAATCCCCAACTCCATTTTAAAACTTTGACTCCAAATATCACAGTAACAAGGTTATCGCGAATAACCGAACTCAATTACGGGCTCACCATAGCCCGTGCTACATGGATACTTCGTTCTGAGTAGCTAAATCTAAAACAACGACAACGACGCAGCAATTAGACTACTCCTGGCACTGTCTTGGGTCACACGTCTCTTCCCTCATTTGATGTGGTATTGCTACGATACATGACAGATGAAGTACAGCACATGTACATAGTATATAGTCACCGTTTTTGTGTAGAATAATGTAATTCTTATATTCATTTGTTATTATTGTTTAAGCAAAGTTTTCAGGCTTTGACATTATTATTTATGTTTATTATTATAATTAAAGAGTTTAATTGTTAATGTTCCTTGGTTCCCCTGCAACAATTCATATCGCCAAGGATGTAAGCAGTTTTATTTTAATTTATTTTTTCCTTGATTCTTGGTTAATGTGCATAAGGCACACACCAGCTCCCAAGTAGTTGCTGAGCTACCTCTAAGTATGTCACACTCCTAATAATAAATATCCGCCAGAATAAAACTTTACTTTCTTGCCCTTCTACACTTTAAAACTAGAACCTCCACTGCAATTTACTACATCATATAAAATACATTTAACCAAAACTCGTGTACAAAAAAATCTTCTTAACTATGAAAAAACGCTAACCTCAACATTATGGAGCCTGGCAGAGACGGCACCAGTCCTGGAGAATATCTGTATCTCGGTGATGGTGAAGTTGGCACCCAGGTCCACCACCCACCAAGGGTACACCAAATAGCTGTCTGAGTGGTACATGCTGTTGTCATTTGCAGTGCCATCCACAGCCAGGCTCGACACGAATCTGTAGCAGTGAGGGGGGGAATGTTACTCATTAGTGGAGACAGATAAAAATGAGGTGGCTGTTAGACACAGAATATTACTCGCTGATGGATAGAGTTAACTCCTTTATCAACATGTTACGGCCCTCTCGGGACGCAACGGGGTTCTTACTCTGATGTAGTTAGAGGAAGATATATATCCGGCCCCAAGCCAGTAGAGGCTATCAAGGGATGCGATCCGTGACGCAAGTAACTTAAAGGGAGTAGGGAAAGAAAGGTAAGAACTTAATATAATATAATATAACCATCACCATAAATATATATAATAGTAAAACGTACACAAGGGGGAGGGGTATTAACACTGTAGTCTTCTGCTGGAGACTATGGATCCTCGAAGCTAGGTGCTGAGTCCGCGGTGCTTTCTTCGTGGCCTCAAGACGTGTCCTCTGAGAACGCCGAGTCTACCCTGGCCACAGGTCAGCCACAACACAGGTCCACTGGGGGCACCGTCGTGGAGGCCGTCAACCACACGTCCAGCAGGTCTGCTGGCAGGTACTGAGCCACCAAGGCTGGTACGGCCACTCCACGAACGATATAAGGGGTACGCCCTAGACAGGAGTCTCGTGTGATATCACCAATCACCCTCCTGTCCTCAATACCCCAGTGGATTATCGTCTCCAACCGTCGGTCCCGGGTAAATCCTTCCACTGCCTCTCCACTGGCAGGCTTAACACACCACAGTGTTCTTCCGGGGGGGGCGACGTCACGACAGCTGCAGCAAACTTCACTGTATGGAGACTGGCTGCCTCGGGTAGACTGACTACACCTTCAACACAGTGGTCCCAGGTTGGCTCTGTAAGCAGACACGTCATTAATAACCGGGACACTAATACACCACACTCACAGGCTCAGATACAAACGCCCGACATATCCAGTCCATAGATGGCGCTGTCGTCGGAGCACCACCTTACCAGAGGTCAGGAGCGGTGGTGTTGAGCGCTGAACCAGACTGGAAACTGGTCCTCGAGGCCAGTACACGCTGTCCTCACTAGGTGTCGTCGTCCGTTTGGCGGGGGTTTCGGGAGCCGACCCACAGATGGCGTAGTTGTTACTGCTCCTTGCTCGGATGCTGGATCCGGGTTCGTAACACCTCCCCACCAAAAGGAATTTGGTTTGGGGTTCTATAAAAAACACAAACCAAATTAGCAGGGCGACACAACTCCAAATGGACTTACTTATACTATGAACTAGAGTGATGAGGCTGTCTTGTCCACATAACTTTTCTACTGAGAAACCCTGGCCCAAAGGGAGCTTGAAAATGGAAGGCAATGATCTGCCTGACGTAATCTTCCACGTCTCCACTGCGATGTCAAGCAGGGGCGTCATCTCACCTCTCTCGAGTACGGAATGGTTTCGACACGATCTGGGGTGACTCGACACTTCCTTATGTCGTGGCACCGATGATGGCTGACCACAGACGGCATTTCTAGTGCCGGTCCGATGGTCCTTCAGGGAGACAGGAACCTGGAATACAGGGGTCTGATAATTCAGAGTGATAGCGACCGCGAGTAAAACAGTACTTACAGCATACTCTACTAGGTCCACACCTAGTCCCAACGGGGCTGTTCGTACGTCGCAGGTGGCATTCGCTCTGCCACCGTCAGGTCGACCAACGTTCCACATAACGCTGCATTGAGGCTCAGCAGTCACGCGGGGGGTGTCAACCTGTCGGAAACAGTCCCTCACATTATCACATGTCGTACCTCCTGTATCATCTATTACCTCCCAGGTCCCTTCTTCAACTGCAACACTTGCAGTACAACTCTCCAATCCCTGGGACCTCTTCTCGATGTTCACGGGAGCCATCATCCTTCGGGTCGTCCACTGATCCTTACTGAGAACACAGAGAGCACATAGGAGAACAAAACAAAATACCGATAGGAAACATTTGGTAAGTCGAGGGATAAGTTTCCTGAGCTTGTCATGTCCATAGCCGGCACCATCCACTAGCCTGGCTTGGACCAAAGAGGGCACTAGACCTTTAGAACATGCCTCACATACCTCTGACGTCTGGGGAATCTCTGGCTGGTCCACTACACGCTGTAACTTGCCATACCGCAAGCACACCTCAGCCTTCGCTCCAGACTCGTTGGTATCCGTGGGTGTCTGCACACAAGGCCTCTCTTCTAGCTCAGGTACTTCTGCCATTGTAACCTCATGCTCCTTGTCAAGAGAAGAATCAGGAGACACTGCTAGATAACTGTCGATCTCAATCTGTAGGCGAGAGGACAAATTAAACATAGTTACATCCGGGTCTGTCTTTACTTGGACATTACCACGGCCCGTCGTTACCTCAGACCTTGATGTTCTGGCTGACTCGTCCGCTATCTTGGGATGATTGGTGCTCCAATCGGTCACCAGGACGTTGGCTAGTACCACGTCAATCCCAGCCACAGGGAGGGTATCGACTACTGCCAACTCACAGGTGCCGCTGAAGTAAGGCGAGTCGAGATGTACTGGCACTAAGGGGGCGATATACTGCGTTCTCGGAAACCCAACCAGGATAACCTCTGGTCTCCCATCCACACTTACTCCCTCGGGTAACGAGCTCTTCACGATCAGGGACTGGGCTGCTCCACTATCTCTGAGCACTACAATTGATCTACCAGTATGATCACTCGTTACATACCCGGTTGAAGTGTGAGGGGCCAACAAACTTGGTCCTTCCTGCGTCGTCGTAGACTGGTTTCCTACTGGTGATATAACACAGCTCATCAACATCACCTCCCTTCGTGCGCTGCCACCTCTTCTGCCTCGGCACCTAGCAGCTATGTGCCCTTTCTGCCCACAAGTCCAGCACACCATATTCCTCCTTGGACTAAGGTGTTTCGGACTACTAGGACTTGTTCTTCGGGGGCTACTTGGGGGAGTCTTCTTAGCACTTTGTGGGACGGGTCTTTCTTCTTCGTCGTGAGGTCTGTCAAACCGGCGCTGGTAATTCCTCGGGACGTACTTAGCAGACGGCCTATGAGTCAGGATATACTCTTCAGCCATGGTGGCTGCTGCACTCAAGGTCTCTACCTGCTGTTCCTCTAAGTACGTCTTGAGGTCCCCAGATAAACAATCCTTGAAGTCCTCAAGCAGAATCAGCTGCTCGAGGTCTTCCTTGGTCTCCACCTTCCGAGAGGCACACCATTCTTGAAAAAGTCGCTCCTTGATCGTGGCGAACTCTGTGAAAGTGTGCTCTGAGGTCTTCTTCAGGTTTCTGAACTTTTGCCTATACGCCTCAGGTACCAATTGGTACGCCATGAGCACAACCTTCTTCACCTTGTCATAATCGCTGGAGTCGTCAAGGGATAACGTAGAGTAGGCGATTTGGGCCTTCCCAGTCAAGACTGACTGTATCATGATGGCCCAATTCTCCCTTGGCCACTCCAAAGAGGCAGCGACTTTCTCGAAGGCTGCAAAGAATTTTGACACTTCCTTCTCATGGAATTTGGGGACCATTTTGATGTTGCGTACCGGATCGAAGCTACTGGTGTCCGTTGTTTGCCTCCGACCTCCGCCTAATCGCAACACTTCTAGTTCATGTTGTCTCTCTCTTTCCTCCCTTTCTCGCTCTCGTTCTTCTCTCTCTCGTTCTCGTTCTTCTCTCTCTCGTCTCTCTTCTCTTTCTCGTTCTTCTCTTTCTCGTTCTTCTCTCTCTCGTTTCTCTTCTCTTTCTCGTTCTTCTCTCTCTCGTTCTCGTTCTTCTCTCTCTCGTCTCTCTTCTCTTTCTCGTTCTTCTCTTTCTCGTTTCTCTTCTCTTTCTCGCTCTTCTCTTCTTTCTTCTCTTTCTAATTCTAAACGCCTCATCGCCAATTCTTTTTCTTTCATCTCCATTTCTTTATTTTTCATCTCCACTTCTTTATCTTTTAATTCTCGTTCTAATTCTAACTTCTTCCATTCAATTTTCCGATTAATTTCTAGTGCACGCATTTTGACTGTTAGGAAGCTGATATTAAGCTCACCTGCATCACTGTCAATGTCACTGGCCTTATCTTCCTTTTCTGTGGAAGCTATGTCTGCACTTTCCTTTGTACTAGGAGTCTCGCCTTCCTGTTTCTCTTCTGCCTTCAGGTGCCGGTGTACCTTGGACAAGATCTCCACACGGGAATCACTGGCACGGATCTTGATCTCCAGGTAGGCGCTCACTAGTACAAGCTCTGGTTTACTCAGATATTTTAATCTGGCAAGACAATCTTCTCTGTTCAGAAAAGCCTGAACCTCGTCCAGATCATCGATGGTAGCTTTGTCTGCCATTGTCACAGATGGAACACTTAGCACTTAACACTGCTTACACGTTAGCACTTAACACACCGAGCACTGTTCTACGCCAATATTGCACTTTATCGCACCAAACACTGCACTTGCCAATATTGCACGTAATCACTTCGGGCACCGCACTACCCAATATTGCACTGAGTCCAAGCGAACACTTCGCTCTACAATATTACACTAAATCACTGAGCACCGCACTAGTCAATATTGCACTTAATCGCTTAATCACAGCGAGCACCGCACTGCACAATATCGCGCTTAGTCACTCTGAGCACCGCACAGGACGTATAACGTCGCAATCGTCACACAGGGGGAATTATATACAGGGATTACGCCACTTCACCACCCCTGTCAAACATACTTAACAAGGGGACGGATCCCGCTGGGGATGCCAATTATGTTACGGCCCTCTCGGGACGCAACGGGGTTCTTACTCTGATGTAGTTAGAGGAAGATATATATCCGGCCCCAAGCCAGTAGAGGCTATCAAGGGATGCGATCCGTGACGCAAGTAACTTAAAGGGAGTAGGGAAAGAAAGGTAAGAACTTAATATAATATAATATAACCATCACCATAAATATATATAATAGTAAAACGTACACAAGGGGGAGGGGTATTAACACTGTAGTCTTCTGCTGGAGACTATGGATCCTCGAAGCTAGGTGCTGAGTCCGCGGTGCTTTCTTCGTGGCCTCAAGACGTGTCCTCTGAGAACGCCGAGTCTACCCTGGCCACAGGTCAGCCACAACACAGGTCCACTGGGGGCACCGTCGTGGAGGCCGTCAACCACACGTCCAGCAGGTCTGCTGGCAGGTACTGAGCCACCAAGGCTGGTACGGCCACTCCACGAACGATATAAGGGGTACGCCCTAGACAGGAGTCTCGTGTGATATCACCAATCACCCTCCTGTCCTCAATACCCCAGTGGATTATCGTCTCCAACCGTCGGTCCCGGGTAAATCCTTCCACTGCCTCTCCACTGGCAGGCTTAACACACCACAGTGTTCTTCCGGGGGGGGCGACGTCACGACAGCTGCAGCAAACTTCACTGTATGGAGACTGGCTGCCTCGGGTAGACTGACTACACCTTCAACACAGTGGTCCCAGGTTGGCTCTGTAAGCAGACACGTCATTAATAACCGGGACACTAATACACCACACTCACAGGCTCAGATACAAACGCCCGACATATCCAGTCCATAGATGGCGCTGTCGTCGGAGCACCACCTTACCAGAGGTCAGGAGCGGCGGTGTTGAGCGCTGAACCAGACTGGAAACTGGTCCTCGAGGCCAGTACACGCTGTCCTCACTAGGTGTCGTCGTCCGTTTGGCGGGGGTTTCGGGAGCCGACCCACAGATGGCGTAGTTGTTACTGCTCCTTGCTCGGATGCTGGATCCGGGTTCGTAACACAACATTATGGGAATAGCGTCATCTCTAGATACATAGTTGTCAGAGAATGGTAATATCTTAGACAGACTTGTGCCTGTGTGCTGCAGTGCTGTGCAGTCCTTTGCACTGAGCTCTGGTATATCACCTTTTCCCAGTACACAAGCACATTGTTTCAGGTATTTACAGATTAATGATTAGTCTGGCAGTTCATATATCATGTGTGTGGCGACATGTGACATCTGACCTATGACATAAACATCGGTGGATTTCAGCGCTATAACTATGGTGTAGAGCGTAGCAAGTTGTAGGAATGATCATGGCTGACCTGACTTCACGAACGGTTATTATAACCCTACCTCCACCACTTCCAGCACCATCAGAGTAGCCCATAGTTTACCCAATCAGATGTAAGTGTAAGATTAAAATTGCACTCTGATTAGTGCTCTATGTGAAGGCTTCTAACTTAAGTAAAGTGAGGTGTAAGAGCATCTCTCTCACTCTAGGTGCATCTCCTCATTCTCGGTGTAGCAACTAAGACATTAAGACATGAAACTTACCACAGAGCTCCTGAGTCCCCCCCTCACACCTTAAGCTCCAAGTACAAACTCCAGACACCTCCTGTGAGAGACAACTTATGATAGTAGAAACGACTCCCAATCATCGACGACTAACAAGAAGAAGAGCACTAATGAATGTGTGGTGTAGATGATGAGTAAGTACTCCAGTAATTGTGCATATGCTAATTGTAACTCACATTTAGGTGGTGCTAAGTGCAGCCCAGTGAGCTTGGAGCATGTTCCTGACTGTTTCGTGCAGCCATTCAGAGCAAGACATCCCACAGAGTGCTGGTTCCTGACCATGCATGTGTTTGTGAAAATATATCAGTTACTTGTGCATGCAATTACTCTCAAGCATCTTGAGCTTCTAATTGTCCATTGCATATAACAGTGGATTAGGCAGCCGTTATTGCTTGAAATTGAAATTCAAATATGTTTGTTGAGGTATAAGTACACACAAAGGGATGAAGTAGCACAAGTTATTCTCACCCCATTCACTACAATGTGTTTATATATATATGTACAAATTTCACAAACACTCAAAATAGGACCGAATATTCTAGCTGATAAACACGTACATTACTTTCTTTACACATACAGTTCGATACCAAACCTACACACAATTACTTTTTATGACCTAGTTCATAGACATTAGTAATAATAAAGAGGCTACATGTAGACATTCAGACAACTCAACAACTAGATTCTGTGCTTGACTAGATACGGGGTCCATGCTGGTGCTGCATACTCCAGGATTGGCCTCACATTTGTGGTATACAAGATTCTGAAGGATTCCTTATACAGCAGTTCTGATGTTAGCCAGCCTCGCTTAGGCCGCTGATGTTATACTTTCGATGTGGGCTTCAGGAGACAGGTTGGGCGTGATATCAACTCCTAGATCTTTCTCTCTGTCCGTTTCGTTACGTACTTCATCTCCCATTCGGTATCCAGTGACTGGCCTCCTAGTTCCTCCTCCTAGTTTCATTACCTTACATTTACTTGGGTTGAACTTTAGTAGCCATTTGTCGGACCATTCCTTCAGTTTGTTTAGGTCTTCTTGTAGCCTCATACTATCCTCCTCTGTCTTGATCCTCCTCATAATTTCAGCAAACATCGAGTTAAATTTGTTAAATGCAATAAAGTTTCAGATAGATAATTTTAACATCAGCAATAAATATGATGGAAAGTTCCTTGGCCTATACCTAGACAACAGACTCAACTTCAGCACCCATATACAACACATAACAAAGAAAGTCTCAAAAACAGTTGGCATACTCTCTAAAATCAGATATTATGTTCCAAAGTCTGCTCTCCTCTCACTACACAACGCTCTAATCTATCCCTATCTTACATATGATATCTGTGCATGGGGTTCAACAACTGCAAACTCTTCCTGGACAGATGTAGCAGAACCCATAATCATGACACCAGAAATAAATATCTCTTTGATATCCCCCCAGAGTCAGACTTAATCAGTGTAAACACTCTATGCAAATAAAAGGACCTAGTCTATGGAACTCACTCCCTAACGAATTTAAAAGCTGTAAACGTTTGCCCTATCCTGAAATAAAGCCAAAAAGTAACTAATTTTATCCTCATAAAATCACCTCCCTTTGTGGGGCCACATGAGCAACACAAGTGAACAAAAGTTTGAATGGTCCCCCAAGCCAATATGCAACAGAAAACTCCACACCCCAGAAGGATTCGAACCCAGACAGCCAGGAGCACTATAAACCATTACCTACCCGGTTCTTTAACCATTCGACCAACCGTGACTGTATGGTTAAAGAACCAGGTACCCTATGGTGCATAGTACTACTGGCTATCTGGGTGCGAAGCCTTCTGGGGTGTGGAGTTGTCAGTTGCATATTGGCTTCGGGACCATTCAAGCTTGTTTGCATTTGTGTTGTTCACGTGGCCCTAAGAAGTGAGGTGATTCAATGAAATATCTATGCACAAGCTTACCACCAAGTGCTGTCGGGATGTTGGGAAAATAGCCTCGGCCACCAATGTCTTTTGTACAGTCACGGCTGGTCGAGTGGTTAAAGAACCGGGTACGCCATGATACATAGTGCACCTGGCTGTCTAGATTCGAATCCTTCTGGGATGTGGAGTTTTCAGTTGATGTCTGGGTTGCGGGAGATTATTTCTCACTTGGATGCATTGAAAATGTATATATATATATATATATATATATATATATATATATATATATATATATATATATATATATATATATATATATGTAAAAGTTTGTGAGGGTACCACCTCTGGTGCCAATGTGGTGACCCATAGCCTCGGAGAAGAAAATAAAAAGTATTCAGAGGAGACCTTGTGGTTTCTCACTGAACACTAATATTATCTTCTCCTACCACCCCCATTCTTTTGTATGTACACATATATATTTACTTTATTTGAACTTTGTTACAAAAAAGGAGTTACATATGGGTTACAAAGATGGTTATCATAGGTTGTCGAGTTCCTCCAGCTCCTCAGATGGCGGGCAGGAACCCTGGATGCAGTGCGCATTTCCCCTCTGTATCGCCACACTGAGGTGCTGGAAAAGAAAGTTTGCAGCTCTTGGGTCCTTTGTCGTTTCAATGAGCCTAGAACCCAGTTCCTTCAAAAAACTGGTAGCACTTTTACCCCAGGCGCCGAGTGTCTCAGAAGCAATGGGCACAAAATTGTAGTGGTGATCCAGTTCTCTATACTTACGGGATTTGGCTGCTTCCCTGTCGGTGGCAGCGCCACCTGGTTGTGCAACACTGAGGTTAATGTAGGTGTTAGCCAGGGTTGATACGCATGTGTAGTCCCATACCAACTGCTTGCCATTCTTCCAGGAGTTCACTGTGATACCATCCGGGCTACCAATAAGAGCATCAGAGTTACGGGGCGTAGGTAACGGGGCTCTCTTTCAGCTGGGCATCCAACTGTGGTGAGGCTCCTCTTGATGATGTCGTTAACTTCACTGTGCCTCGAGTGCCATCCCCCTGTGCTTTGGCAGAGTAGGCCATGGTGGCCGTACCTGTCAGCCACCACCTCGCCGCAAATACACCTATATCTGGTGTGGATTGGGGCAGCAAGGCGGAGGGCCACAGCAATTCGGAGGGCGTGTGGTGTGAGACGCGTGCCAGTTGCCGACATTGGGGTTGCTAACAGGAAATCCCCTGCATATGGTGCTGCTACTGCTGTGAGGCGAGCAATGTCGTGTTGTGTTGTTGCAGCACCCAGGCACTCTGCAGCAACTTGGTCTACAATGGGGCCATCCCAGCTGGATTGCTTGTGGGCTTTTGGGGATGGTGGTTGAGGTGATTGGCCTGCACGAGAGGCCCACTCTGTGGCGGAGCGTGTAAAATTGGGATCATGTACACCTGCCAGCTAATGTAAGTGGGCAGGTAGAATTTCCTTCACAAGGTTGTCGGAGGACAGGAAGGCTGGAACAGCGATTTGCGTTCCTGTTCGAACTCCGAGGCCCCCAAGTCTTATGGGAAGAGAGGCTTGTTTCCACTGTATATATATATATATATATATATATATATATATATATATATATATATATATATATATATATATATATATATATATATATATATATATATATATATTATATATATATTGTATATATATTGTATATATATATATATATATATATATATATATATATATATATATATATATATATATATATATATATATATATATATATATATATATATATATATATATATATGTCGTACCTAATAGCCAGAACGCACTTCTCAGCCTACTATGCAAGGCCCGATTTGCCTAATAAGCCATGTTTCCTGAATTAATATATTTTCTCAAATTTTTTTCTTTTGAAATTATAAAGCTGCCCATTTCATTATGTATGAGGTCAATTTTTTTTTATTAGAGTTAAAATTAACGAAGATATATGACCGAACCTAACCGTCCTTACCTAACCTAACCTAACCTATCTTTATAGGTTAGGTTCGGTTATGTAGCAGAAAAAGTTAGGTTAGGTCAGGTTAGGTAGGTTAGGTAGTCGAAAAAACATTAATTCATGAAAACTTGGCTATTAGGAAAATCGGGCCTTGCATAGTAGACTGAGAAGTGCGTTCTGGCTACTAGGTACGACATATTACATATATATATATATATATATATATATATATATATATATATATATATATATATATATATATATATATATATATATATATATATATATATTAGTATATTTTGGTAGCAGTCTTTCCTGTAGACATATATTATTAAATATGACCGAAAAAGTAAGATTAATAATTCTAACACGAATTTTCTCGATCTTTCGTATGTTTCTTTTCACTGTTGGTGGTAATTCAAAAATCAATTCTCCAAAATTCATTTTTATTTCTAGTCTGACGCGACACGTGAGCGCGTTTCGAAAAAACTTATTACATTTTCAAAGACTTTAGCTTACACATACACAACTGAATAAAATTTACGCATCTTCGATTTGTTTAGATCTACATTTGAGTGAGGTGGATGGGGTGAGGTGGCATTAATAGGGTATTATATTCCTAAACACAAGACAGAACACGAAACAATGGGTATTGAATGGAAATGATTTGTAGAAAGCCTATTGGTCCATATTTCTTGATGCTTCTATATTGGAGCGGAGTCTTGATGTGGGTTGAATATAGTTGTGCACTAATTGGCTGTTGATTGCTTGTGTTGACTTCTTGATGTTTAGAGCCTCGCAGACGTCAAGCCGCCTGCTATCGCTGTATCTATCGATGATTTCTGTGTTGTTTACTAGGATTTCTCTGGCGATGGTTTGGTTGTGGGAAGAGATTATATGTTCCTTAATGGAGCCCTGTTGCTTATGCATCGTTAAATGCCTGGAAAGAGATGTTGTTGTCTTGCCTATATACTGGGTTTTTTGGAGCTTACAGTCCCCAAAGGGCATTTGAAGGCATAGACGACGTTGGTTTCTTTTAAAGCGTTCTGCTTTGTGTCTGGAGAGTTTCTCATGAGTAGGCTGGCCGTTTTTCTGGTTTTATAGTAAATCGTCAGTTGTATCCTCTGATTTTTGTCTGTAGGGATAACGTTTCTATTAACAATATCTTTCAGGACCCTTTCCTCCGTTTTATGATCTGTGGAAAAGAAGTTCCTGTAAAATAGTCTAATAGGGGGTATAGGTGTTGTGTTAGTTGTCTCTTCAGAGGTTGCATGGCGTTTCACTTTCCTTCTTATGATGTCTTCGACGAAACCATTGGAGAAGCCGTTGTTGACTAGGACCTGCCTTACCCTACAGAGTTCTTCGTCGACTTGCTTCCATTCTGAGCTGTGGCTGAGAGCACGGTCGACATAGGCGTTAACAACACTCCTCTTGTACCTGTGCGGCCAGTCGCTGTTGGCATTTAGGCACATTCCTATGTTCGTTTCCTTAGTGTAGACTGCAGTGTGGAAACCACCGCTCTTTTCCATGACTGTTACATCTAGAAAGGGCAGCTTCCCATCCGTTTCCATCTCGTAAGTGAAACGTGAAATGAATCTCATCTCGTGAAACGCAGCACGCAGAGTTCCGTGCTGCGTTTTAGATTTCAGGCAAACATTACCTGTAATTCCTCAATCGACACCAGAGGACGAAATAAATGCTCGCCTGAAATACTCTACTTTGTGGTGCCACGTAAAGATGTTATAATTAACTACAAATATGCATGTCTAGCAGCAAAACGAACAATCAGCTGGGATATTCTCACATCAATTTCTGGAAATTGAGAACGGAAACGTGCTGGTTGATCTGACCTCAAGACAAATTTCATTGCCTCATAACTTTAACTATTTAGTGGCGTCAAAAGAAGAATTTTTTGAAAAAGTATTTCCCAATATTCAAACAAATTATAAGAATCACGATTGTCTGAATTAACGAGCTCTTCTTGCGGCCAAGAACAAGCGTCAATGAACTTCAGTCCCTTAGCTGGTTGGGTAACACTATCACTGAATTCACTGGCAACACTGTACTAGTATCCTAGCAACACTGTACCTCCACGAACGTATCCTGGCAAGGGTGCCAGTTCTTGTCACGGGAGGGGGGGGGGGGCTGGGGATCTGCTAGCAATCTGCTGGTAGGGGATCAGAAGGCAGAATACTTAGCCCCTACGACTCTCGGGATTCACCGGAGTAAATTACTAGTCCCACACGAGAGGACCAGTAATACCCCCCACCGCAGGTCTTTGCCCCCCCCCCCTCCCCCGCCACTGAAGGTGCCACTGATTCACCCTGGAAGCCCTTCAGTCAACCACGGGGAAACTGCTATTAGCAATTCCGGCCTAGACCCGCGGAGGAGTGAAGGAAGACCCAGGCTTAACTTTTAACAATAACTTTCCCTAAGTCTTGCCTGCCAGAGAAAAAGTTGCAGAAATTCCTTTTCCCTCTTGCCTTCTCTATCTTCTTTTAACAAGGTCGACAGCTTGGTTGAGATCTCTGCACCCCAGCAGTGCAGTTCAGTGGGTGTATTCTATACTGCTTGTTGCCAAAGTGTTGCTACTCCTACAGGGTTGACACTGGTCTGTCACCCAAAGGTACACTTCCATAAAAGTCTGTGTTGCTTTACCTCTTTCCAGCCACTACATTGCTTGTTGCCAAAGTGTTGCCACCATTCCGGCTCTGATACTGGAGAGATAGCCTAGGGTACACTTCTACATAAGTCTGTGCTGATTTACCACTCTCCAGCCATTAGAAACTTCTGTAGAAAACGTGATGTTCACTAGGTGGGACGATGATATCCCTCTTGTATGCTCATAGAGATTATTATTATTATCAGCACAACTCAGACCCTTAAAAGAGATGGTAATTTTTACCATCTCTTCTAAGGGTCTGAGTTGTGGTGCAGTGGGTTAAAGGCGTAACAGTTATGCCAGTTGCTGTAAGGCTTCTGTGCTAGCTAGGGTTCGAATCTCCTGATAGGAAAGTGTTCTAAGGTTGTATAACGTTTCTTGCGTGTTTAGGCAAGTTGTGCATATATATATATATATATATATATATATATATATATATATATATATATATATATATATATATATATATATATATATATATATATATATATATATATATATATATATATATATATATATATATATATATATATGTTGTACCTAGTAGCCAGAACGTCGTACTTGGCCTACTATGCAAGGCCCAATTGGCCTAATAAGCCAAGTTTTCCTGAATTCATATATTTTCTCTAATTTTTATCTTATGGAATGATAAAGCTACCCATTTCATTATGTATGAGGTCAATTTTTTTATTGGATTTAAAATTAACGTAGATATATGACCGAACCTAACCAACCCTACCTAACCTAACCTAACCTAACCTATCTTTATAGGTTAGGTTAGGTTAGGTAGCCAAAAAAGTTAGGTTAGGTTAGGTTAGGTAGGTTAGGTAGTCGAAAAACAATTAATTCATGAAAACTTGGCTCATTAGGCAAATCGGGACATGCATAGTAGGCTGATAAGTGCGTTCTGGCTACTAGGTACGATATATATATATATATATATATATATATATATATATATATATATATATATATATATATATATATATATATATATATATATATATATATATATATATATATATATATATATGTCGTACCTAGTAGCCAGAACGCACTTCTCAGCCTACTATGCAAGGTCCGATTTGCCTAATAAGCCAAGTTTTCATGAATTAATGCTTTTTCGACTACCTAACCTACCTAACCTAACCTAACCTAACTTTTCCGGCTACCTAACCTAACCTAACCTATAAAGATAGGTTAGGTTAGGTTAGGTAGGGTTGGTTAGGTTCGGTCATATATCTACGTTAATTTTAACTCCAATAAAAAACAATTGACCTCATACATAATGAAATGGGTAGCTTTATCATTTCATAAGAAAAAATTTAGAGAAAATATATTAATTCAGGAAAACTTGGCTTATTAGGCAAATCGGGCCTTGAATAGTAGGCCAAAAAGTGAGTTCTGGCTACTAGGTACGACATATATATATATATATATATATATATATATATATATATATATATATATGTCGTACCTAGTAGCCAGAACGCACTTCTCAGCCTACTATGCAAGGCCCGATTTGCCTAATAAGCCAAGTTTTCATGAATTAATTGTTTTTCGACTACCTAACCTACCTAACCTAACCTAACCTAACTTTTTCGGCTACCTAACCAAACCTAACCTATAAAGATAGGTTAGGTTAGGTTAGGTAGGGTTGGTTAGGTTCGGTCATATATCTACGTTAATTTTAACTCCAATAAAAAAAAATTGACCTCATACATAATGAAATGGGTAGCTTTATCATTTCATAAGAAAAAAATTAGAAAAAATATATTAATTCAGGAAAACTTGGCTTATTAGGCAAATCGGGCCATGCATAGTAGGCCAAAAAGTGAGTTCTGGCTACTAGGTACGACATATATATATATATATATATATATATATATATATATGTCGTACCTAGTAGCCAGAACGCACTTCTCAGCCTACTATGCAAGGTCCGATTTGCCTAATAAGCCAAGTTTTCATGAATTAATGCTTTTTCGACTACCATTTCGACTACCATTATGTATGAGGTCAAAAAAACAATTGACCTCATACATAATGAAATGGGTAGCTTTATCATTTCATAAGAAAAAATTTAGAGAAAATATATTAATTCAGGAAAACTTGGCTTATTAGGCAAATCGGGCCTTGAATAGTAGGCCAAAAAGTGAGTTCTGGCTACTAGGTACGACATATATATATATATATATATATATATATATATATATATATATATATATATATATATATATATATATATATATATATATATATATATATATATATATATATATATATATATATATATATATATATATATATATATATATATATATACTTTTAGACACTCACACCCACCAGGGGACTCGAACACTGGCCATTCAAGATGGCAGGTACGTATTTGTATCCACTACACCATACTTCAGAGCCCATAAAGAGGTGGAAATTCCAGGGTATTTTACCAACCAGATATCCCATCTCTCCAGGCAATGAGACATTGAGGGATCCCTCGCTTTTTTCATCAAGCCCTGTTCATGTAGCCATCATCAAGTATATTCCACTGAAATTAAAGTCACCCATGACACAAATACTGTTTGATCTAGATGCTCTACATATTTCATCCCATAGATGTTTTGTTTCCATTCTAAGTTTGGTAGCCTATATATAACTTCTATTATATGATTTTTAGCTTTTTCGACTAATTCTAGCCAAATAGTTTCTGCGGGTGGCTCAGTTTTTTCTCCCTATTTTAGACCTCATTTCAGATTTTCCCAAACATACATGACTACTCCCCCCTTCTCGTTTAATATATCTATATGTGTGAAATAGTTTAAATACATTTATTTGATATTCTACTAATAGTTCTCAATTTTATACATTCATCCATGTTTCAGTAAGTGCAATATTATATATTGGTTTTAGGCAGACAAGAGCATTTAAAACGTTTACTATGTTTTTTAGACTCCTACTGTTCATGTAATATACCTTAAGTGTATTGTTATTTTAATGCTCTTCTCCTTCCCTGTTCATTTTGTAAATCCCCCCCCCCCCAACACATTCTTTTTATTACCCCTTTTCTCCATATAAATTCGCATACCACTATCTACTAACAGTTTAAACCCAAACAAACCTTTCCAACCACAAGTCCCAACAAGTTGGCCACAGCAACAACCCAAGCCCTAGACAAATGCACCCCATCCCGAGCATACGTGCAATTTTTTCAATAGAAGAGACAAAACCTGGTGTACATGTTAAGCTACTGTGAACCAGCAAGATAAGGACTGGCCAATGTAGGCGTTGGCTTACTGGAAGCCAGATAAATAAAGACTAGCACTAGTAAGCATTAACGTATGATGAACTAGTGAGATAAGAACTGGGTCACCGCTAGTTAACTAGCGGTGACCCAGATATATAAGGACTAGTGTAGGTAGGTGTTAACTTATTGCAACCCAGGAAGATAAGGACTGGTGTAGGTGAGCGTTAATTTACAGTGACCCAGAGAGATAAGATCTGGTGTATGTGGGTGTTAACGTATGGTGAACCAAAGAGATAGGGACTGAAATAGCTGGGTGTTAATTTCCAGTAACCGGTAGAAATATGGATTGGTGTTGTAGGTGTTAACTAACGGCACCCAGAGAGCAGCCCATCCTCCGAATAGACAGTATGTTTTAATACTAAATGTAATAAATGCTATCCTGACTATCAGCATAGTACATAAATACATTTAATAGCCAGCATCGCACCAACATATTGTGGATATTAGAATTTACCTGAAAAGCTGTACAGAAAATCACGACCTAACCTAACCTTGGTAGAGTAGGAGGACAATCATGTAAAAAACATTTATTGCTTTTTAATTACAATTAGTACTTAACCTATAGCTAAATTAATATTACAGTTTTATAAAACTAATAAAACGCAACTAAAGTCTTTCAATAATTAATAAAATAATTGAGGATATTTTCAAATTTTAAATAAAATCTCTATTGTTTAATAAAACTGAAAAAGGAAATTCTTTATATATAAAACTTGTGTATATAGAATTGAACACGAAAACTTCAACCTAAAAATCTTTTGGTGTATTAACAGAAAATGATGAGAATACATGGGGGAGGTAAAGGTAACAGCACAATTAAGTGTATTTATGTACTGTGTGAGACAGTCAGGAATGTACTTATTACATTTAGTATTAAAACGTACTGTCTATTCGGACGATGGGTTGCAGCAAGATGAGGACTGGCGTAGGTGGGTGTTAACTTCCGGTAAAGCAGAGAGAATAGGACTGGCAAAGGAGGGAGTTAACTTATGGTAACCAATAGTGATATCGACTGGCAAAGGTGGGATTAAATTACAGTGACTCAGAGATATTTTTTTTATTTGTTAATTATTTATATATACACAAGTTCTCACATTCTTTTACAGCCACTAGCACGCATAGCCTTTGGGGCAAGTTCTTATTCCTAATTTTCCCTGGAATACGACCCACCAAATCATTTAACATCCAGGTACCTATTCACTGCTGGATGAACAGAGGCTACAGTTAAGAATTGACGCCAAGTAAATCCTCCACGGCCAGGATACGAACCCAGGCCAAAGCGCTCACGAAACGCCAGGAGAGGACTAGTGTAGCTTGGTGTTAACTTACAGTGAACCTGAGAGGTAAGATGTGGTATATATTTACTTTGCAAGGGAACTTCATAGATGTGACCAGGGAGTGATAGCCCACAATCAGAAATCAATAGGATTAACAGGTACAGTAGGGCGATGGGTATTCAATATTGTCAAACAGAACGCAAAGAATAACAGTCAATCAAATAAAATCGAGTCCAAGCACAGTGAAAAGCTCTGTACCTCAGGGCAGAGGCCATGCACATGCTTCTCCTTATCTACATATCACATATAGAACACAATATAAGTCACAGCATTGTCTCATCTTTTGTAGATGACACAAAATAAACATGAAAGACATCTGAAGAAGAGAATGAAAATCTACAGGCTGATATAAACAAGGTTTTCGATTGGGCAACATAAAATAACATGATGTTTAACAGCGATAAATTCCTGTTACTTAGGTATAGTAAAAATTAATACCTTAAACAAAATACAGGGTATAAAACAGAATCAAATCTGCCCATAGTAGGAAAGCAACATGTAACAAATCTAGGAATAATGATGTTTAACGACTTAACGTTTTGGATGCATAACCAAACAAATTTAGCATCAGCTAGAAAATTGACAGAATGGATTACGAGAACATTCAAACCCAAGGATCCAATCACAATGTTCATACGATTCAAATCACTTTTGCTATCCCGCCTCGAGTACTACTTCATACTCACTTTCACCTTCAGAGCAGGGATCTCCCCTAAAATAGAGAGAATACAGAGAATATATATATATGGCACGCATAGCTAAAATAAAGCACCTAAACTATTAAGATCGTCTCAAAGCTCCCAAAATGAACTCTCTTGTAAGCAGATGAGAGAGGTATCAAATAATATGGGCATGGAAGATACTGTAGGGGCCAGGTCCCAAGTTTTCACAGTAAAATAATAATGTAAAGGAGTGAACAATATGGAGCGAAATGTAGAACAGAGCCAGTTAAGAGCAGAGATGCCATAGGCACAATCAAATAGCACTGTTGATCAAACCACACACTAGAAGATGAAGAGACGACAACGTCTCTGTCCGTCCTGGTCCTTGATGGTCATTAAATCGATTGTCAATCGACTTGATAATAGTCCAGTACGGACCGAAACATCGTCATCTCTTCATCTTCTAGCGTGTAGTTTGGTCAACATATCTTTATCCACGTTAATGTGACTCATCGTCTGCAGATAGCACTGTCTGAACATCAAAGGTCCACGATGTTCAATATCCTCCCAGCAGTATAAGAAATATTGCCGAAACTAAATTGGAAGTCTTAAAGAAAAAGGTGGATAGTTTTCTACTGGAAGTGCAGGACCCAATGGGCTGGAGTGGATATGCGGGCCACTCCAAGCAACAGACTAATGGACTAAGTTCTCACAAGTCACGTATGGCCCCAGGCCGAGCTTGAGGAGTAGAAGAACTCTCAGAACCCTCATCCATGTACTAGCGTAGGTGGACGTTAACTTACGAGGAACCAGAGAGATAAGGAATAGCGTAGGTGGGAGTTTACTTACGATGAACCAGAGAGAGATAAGGACTGGCGTAGGTGGGAGTTTACTTACGATGAACCAGAGAGATAAGGACTGGCGTAGGTGGGCTTGCCTGTAGCCACCTGCTGCCGGCTGGAGATGCTGAAGAAGGTGCGTGGGCCGGTGGTGGCGGCCACAAGTCCTTCCCCCACCAGCGTACATGTGTTGGCCCCTACGGTGATGGGGAGGGAACAGCAGTTAGGTCAGCGCTAATGATGGGATATGTTGCCTCCTGAACCTTATTAAGCACGTGTATTACTGGGGTGTATGTTGCATGCTGCTTGGTAGATACTGAGTGTGTTATGAGGTGTGTCTTGAGTGTGTTGCTTGATGAATATTGAGTACGTTGAGTATACAATGCTTACTGAATGTTGATTTCCTGTTTGCCTATTTGTGTTTGCGGGTAGGAAGGTTCTAGTTCTACCTTCATATAATTATGTACAATAAATTGGCCCTTTCAACACTGCCTTCAGCAGTCTACACGTTTGCTGAGACAATTTTTGCATTATTGGACTTTCTCAACTTTTTCTATGTACTAATTATGGCGTAGAATCCGTGCTGGTGCTGTATACTCCAGTATACATCCTATTCAAACTATGTGCAGTGAACTCACCGTTAAATATATACTTCTGTGCGCCCTTAAGTTTTCCTAGGGTGGCACACTGTATGGTGGAGGAGGCGTTGTAGGTGGTACGTGTGGGAACCGACCTGTGAGATTTATATTGATTTAATTTATATGAATTTATATTTACGTTAATTTATATACTTCGATAGCAATTTGTATAATGATAAGTGGACTGTATTTCTGCAATAATCTCATAATCTCACAAATCGATCCTCTACACATTAGGGGGGGTTTATATTTATATATATGCAGCCAATCAAACTACTGTATTAACTACATACATTGAAAAGGTTCCTTATCTTATAGTACAGCAGGTTAGTCCACCAGGTATAACTAGGGTGTAGACACCAAATTATCCTCTTTGAGGTAGCTTCCATATCACCCAGTAACTGGTGCACAATCTTGCATCCTCCACTTGACCTGTCAAAAGTGCGCTAGCTGTGAAGCCAGAATCCTATATATGACAAGTATATAAGAGAAAACAGTACATGGAACATGAAGACCTGGCTTAATTACCTTTAGTATGAGGCGATTTCGCGTTCTAACCGGCTAACCCTATATCCTGACATTAATGGCCATAAATGAATGATAAACGGGTTTCGGATAGACACTTAACTTGTATTTGTAGACAGCGTGTTGACAATGGTACACCTTTGGGTTCCATAACACTACGTCCAAGTAAATTTAACAGGAGCCGAATTTGCTCCCGTGTGAGCCTCTGGTCTCAATAAACAACAATGGCTGCCCTCCTTCCCCACTCACTGACGCCTGGCCTACTTTGTCCAGATTTCAGAACGTGATAGAAGGGTCACATTTACTCTACTTTAATATTGATAATTAAGTTAATTTATATAAGATGTTTTTATGATGGTAAAGTCCAAAGACTAATGTATTTAAGAATAATTCCCAGCAGAATAGCTGGTGAATTATAATAGTATGTGGTGATGATATCCCGTTTTCTATAGACGGTAATTCCTCTACAAGTTACGTTTTCTATGGGTAACTTGTTGGTAATACAGTTATTATCTGTATGATTATTAAATGGTGTCGGATTTTCCGACATAATTCCCCAGGGGGCTGCTCACGGGTCGAAGTCCTCTTTAGAACAGACGAACACCGATACTCCTCCTTCGAATTATTTGATTAATTTGATGTTAGTAGTTAGTAATCACACATTTGTGTGTCTGTTCGTACAGGACGGATGTCCCGTACTAGAGTTGTAGGGGTTAGAAGTCTAATGCGATTTCATTTCCCTGTCAACTCTTGAAAGGCTAATATTCAAGCCTTATTACATATTATTTAACCCAGAAGACTGGATGTGATCAAGTACTACAGTCAAGTATGATTCAGGGACTGCAGTGAGATCAGTGACATTAGATATAACTTGAAGTTTCTTCAGGTAACTGGTCACTGATATATAAACACTGAGGCCCATGGAATACATCTTGATTAAATAATAAATGTATCAAATCAGTCATCAGATTTATTGGGGTTTAATTTAGTTAATTGATTCAGAAGATTGAATAGCTCATCATTAAAGTAAAGTATGGTTCTGAGACTGCAGTGGGTTCAGTGACATTGGTCGCAGTGACTTGTAGCTGTTTTAGGCTACTGTTCACTGATTTGCCACTGAGGCCTCATGAACTCATCTTCAGCTTTAAATGATGATACTAACATCAACTTCTGTTACTATAGTCAGCTGTAATCTCCTTAGTATAATGCTACTGGAGAAATATAATCAGCTGACAAATTTAGGTTTCTACTGGTATTGTTTATCTGCAGGCATAGGTCTCCTCAGGCTTGATACTGGGCCTGAGAGTAATTTACCTCCTGCAGAGTTTAACATGGTTATACCCTGATATTTAGTAGGGCTACCGATGAATCGATGACAATAGTCTGTCCCAACAAGGAGACCGAAGTCAGTGAGGTGATCAGACTTAATATTATCTGCCAATTTTATTCCTCTATTTCTCAGGAATTTGGCTGTTGCTCTCAGACCTTGAACTTGTAGGTCTACTGGTATTTTGTCCACCACAATGGCTTGTACTCGACAGATGTACCTGCCTAAACGTACTGATGGTTGTACCACCTGGTAGACTTCAGGTCCTGCATCTGTTACAAACCCTGAGATGTTGAATGACATCTGGGCTACAGGCCTTAATTGTAGTTCATCTGCCAGCTTTTTAGTGATATATGTTCTTTGGGATCCTTGGTCAAACAACCCACGAGTATGGACCTTGGCCCTCTTATTCAGGATGGTAATTTGGGCAGTAGGCAAAGTCGTATTACCTTTAGACTTTGCCGATTGGACACTCTTTGTTGGTTGCACCTTGCAGTACTGTACTGTGGTGGGAATGCTATCTTCCACCTTGGGGTTTGGAGACGTTGTTTTGGTGTCTCTGCACAATGCTGCATGGTGTTGACCTTTGTTACACCTATTACAGGTGTGTAATTGGGTATCACAGTCCTTGATGTTATGTTTCCTGAGGCACCTCGTGCAATGTTGCAAATCTTTGAGTCGCTCAACACGGGCGTCACTATCAGGAAAATTAGGGCAGTGGTACATTGAATGTTTCTTATTGCAGAACAAACATGTTCCATAGCTTCCAGTACCCTTTGGTGTCACGTTCTTGGATGACACAGTAACTATAGGCTTGGAGGGTCCCACTGCATATACGCCCACACTGCTACTGTTCCACTTTGGTGTTGAATTATATTGTCTAGATTGATTTGGAGTACCTTTGGTACTCTGTGGTTTACTATTATTGGTTTCTGAGGGTTTACTTGGTGGTTTTAATTTGTCATGTGTTCGTAATTGATGAACTACTGACTTTAAACCTTCAGATATTTCATTCATGGATAAGATACTTTTATTGTAATGAGCACTCATTTGTCTCAATATGTCCCTAGGTATTTTCTCCTGGACAATTATTTTCAAGACCCACTCAGCCCCGTTTGTATCTGCTGTCAGGCTGAGGGCATTGATCAATGATTCTACCTCCAGCTTGAAGACTTGGAGTGAATCAGCTGAAGCCTCCGGTGGGGGTAAATGCAACAGCTCATGAACTAAATGTGATGTTCTTACTTCTGGGTCAGCATAATTATCCTTGAGGAGTTTTACTGCCAGATCATAGCCGTCATTAGTTAATCTCAGATGGGATACTACTGTTTTAGCCTCACCTGATAATTGGCCTTGCAAATAAGAGAATTTACTACTCTTTGGTAAAGATTGTTTTGAGTCTACAAGGTCAACGAATTTGTTCCAAAATTCGTCCCAATCTTCCTCATCTTTTCCTGAGAAAGTGGGTAAATTAATTGGAGGGAGTCGAGCTTCTGCTTGACTCGTATTAGATGCAACTGTTGTTGTTGTTGCTGTTGCCTTGTTCTGGGCAATTAATTTGACATAAGGCTGTAACGTGGCCTGAGTGTGATCTTCATAATTCGCAAGATCAACCATAATGTCGTCTATTTCTGTTTCTGATAAATTAGTGTTGGCAAGTTCAGCCACATATGTTGCTATTTGACATTTGATTTGCTCAAATTTACCTGCAGCTGCTTGATAATAGCTTTCCAGGTCAGCATAATCAACTGTTGATTGTTGTGACAAATCTTCACATTTCTTGATCTGTCTTGTTAAGTGGCCTTTAAGACCTGCAAGGGTTCTTTTCATTCTCCCTGCATTATCCATACTGGCTCGTTGGTGAAGCCTTGTGGGGCTTGTACTTGGGCTGCTCATAATACTGAACAAACACTAATGGTAGCCTAGGGTAAATTCTGAACTCACTAGGCAATAATCCTACCTCTACTAGAGGTTAGCACTTAAAATTAATACACATTATATATATACAATCATACACACTAATGATTTGAGTGATAAACCAGTGTCACTGGAAGTACCTTTAGGTTAGCTCTTCTATATCACCCTAGGATGGTAGAGACACTAATTAATCACTCAAAGGTGTAATGATCATAAGTAATTTATTATATATACAACTCAACTCGAGTTGATAAAAATTACACCCAAAATAGGGTCTGGACCATTCATTAATGGTGCTAGGTTATTCAATATAGTACAACTGACTATGGTAATAATGGGACTAGGATGAACGATAATAGTTCAACTAGTCATATCCTACCCTGTTGTGGGTTGGCAATTAGTAAATATATTGTGATCACTAGTGCAATATATATTAAATAATTCTCTATTTTGGAGAATTTATATACACAATTATTGATAATAGCCTCTTAATTAGCCTCTATGAAACTTCTAATATTATCTAGAAGTATTAAATATTATTAGTGACCTCGCGAAATAAAGTCCACAAAATTCGTAGATAATCTCTCGCGAAATGTAACACCACGAAATCCGTGAACAATCTCGCGAAGACACAGTCACTAATTTGGCTGGTTTCAATATTAGCGCTGTCATTTCACGAAATAACACGCCACCAAATATCTGTGGGTGTGCATGAAACCGCTGACTAAGGCTGATCTGAACTGAGGGAGGCTCCTGAGCTCCCTCGAGGCTACGCTGCCGTCTTGACTGCTGGCTTTGTTTAAATAACACTGCACTAGTATATTTAATGAATCCACTGGATAACTGGTTCATCCGGTACTAAGATGACCAAATGTGGGTTCAAAGGATCAAATAATCCGTCATCCGGTTCGAAGATGACCAAATAATGTGGGAACCGACCTGTGAGATTTATATTGATTTAATTTATATGAATTTATATTTACGTTAATTTATATACTTCGATAGCAATTTGTATAATGATAAGTGGACTGTATTTCTGCAATAATCTCATAATCTCACAAATCGATCCTCTACACATTAGGGGGGGTTTATATTTATATATATGCAGCCAATCAAACTACTGTATTAACTACATACATTGAAAAGGTTCCTTATCTTATAGTACAGCAGGTTAGTCCACCAGGTATAACTAGGGTGTAGACACCAAATTATCCTCTTTGAGGTAGCTTCCATATCACCCAGTAACTGGTGCACAATCTTGCATCCTCCACTTGACCTGTCAAAAGTGCGCTAGCTGTGAAGCCAGAATCCTATATATGACAAGTATATAAGAGAAAACAGTACATGGAACATGAAGACCTGGCTTAATTACCTTTAGTATGAGGCGATTTCGCGTTCTAACCGGCTAACCCTATATCCTGACATTAATGGCCATAAATGAATGATAAACGGGTTTCGGATAGACACTTAACTTGTATTTGTAGACAGCGTGTTGACAATGGTACACCTTTGGGTTCCATAACACTACGTCCAAGTAAATTTAACAGGAGCCGAATTTGCTCCCGTGTGAGCCTCTGGTCTCAATAAACAACAATGGCTGCCCTCCTTCCCCACTCACTGACGCCTGGCCTACTTTGTCCAGATTTCAGAACGTGATAGAAGGGTCACATTTACTCTACTTTAATATTGATAATTAAGTTAATTTATATAAGATGTTTTTATGATGGTAAAGTCCAAAGACTAATGTATTTAAGAATAATTCCCAGCAGAATAGCTGGTGAATTATAATAGTATGTGGTGATGATATCCCGTTTTCTATAGACGGTAATTCCTCTACAAGTTACGTTTTCTATGGGTAACTTGTTGGTAATACAGTTATTATCTGTATGATTATTAAATGGTGTCGGATTTTCCGACAGTACGTGGCGCCGTCACCGTGGAGAAGCAACTACTGGGGCCTCCATTAGCAAACATGGTTTTCTGTGCTTCCGCTCGAATAATGACGAGCGCCCAAAGCCAAAGCCACACCCACACCGACATAGATGCACCCATGATCTCCAGGTCTATCTAGGTCTGAGGAGGTAGGAGAGTGTTTGTATTACCAGCAAGAAACTATAGCACTGTTGTTCCCAATTCACAGGAAATAAGATCACTTATATTCGCGTTAGCTGCCGTATTAACACAAGGACTGCTCAGCACAATGGTAACCCTGGTGTCAGGAGCAATATGATGTCAGCAGTGGAGGCATAACTTACAACGTGACAATAGCAGGTGCAGAAGTGGAAGCAGTGGTGACAACAGCAGTGGCAGAGGTGGTGGCAGTAGTGACAGTAGCAGTGGTGACAACAACAGCGGCAGCTGGAGAGGTGTAAGCGTGACAGGGGATCATACGATACTGATGTCCGGAGGCTCAGCGCCTCTTCCTGTCTTCCTGCATCTCTTCTTGATAGTGGCTGGTCCCCTTAGTGATGGTCACCTCCCTGCGTCTCTTGTTGATAGTGGCTGGTCCCCTTAGTGATGGTCACCTCCCTGCGTCTTTTGTTGATAGTGGCTTGTACCCGTAGTAATGGTCACCTTCCTGCATCTCTTGTTGATAGTGGCTTGTATCCGTAGTGATGGTCGCCTTCCTGCATCTCTTGTTGATAGTGGCTTGTATCCGTAGTGATGGTCACCTTCCTGCATCTCTTGTTGATAGTGGCTTGTATCCGTAGTGATGGTCGCCTTCCTGCATCTCTTGTTGATAGTGGCTTGTATCCGTAGTGATGGTGTCACGTGGGGGTGGGTGGTCCGGGGCTCTGCTAACACTCGGCTGCTAGGGGCTCAAAGGCCCAAATACTCAGCCCCTCCGACTCCCTGGATACAACGGAGTCTCCTTGGTCACACAAGAGAGGACCAACAATGCCCACCTCCGCAGGTCTTTGCTTCCACCACAAAGGGGTGCCACTGATTCACCCTGGAAGCCCTTCAGTCAAACACGGGGAAACTGCTGTTAACAGTTCCGGCCTAGACCCGTGGGGGAAGTGAAGGAAGACTCAGGCTTACCTATAACCATAACCTCCCTGAGTCTTGCCTGCCAGACAAAAAAGGTTGCAGGAACTCCTTTCCCGCCTGTCTTCTCTATCTTCCTCTTAGCAAGGTCGCCAGCTGGGTTATTATATCTGCACCCCAGCAATGCAGTTCAGTGGGTGTATTATATATTGTTTGTAGCCAGAAATGTATGCTCATAGAGAAATATCATAAATGGAGGCACACTCAAACACAGTGATAAAATGTGTGGATTTACTGATGCAAATTACATGAACACACACACACAATCACAAGTAATACATGAATATGGAAATATGGATAATGAGTCTGGAGATCGTCAGCCTCTTCTTCCACGACCTCCAACCCTCCTTCAACTGGGCAGAAAGACAGGAGTCTCACACTCTCACAGGAGGGCCTCTTCACCACGTCGGCGCCTCTTCTTCACTGTCCTGCCATCCATACACACTGTCCTCTCTGACAGTCCTGGACTCAAGCTGCCTTGCAGCCTATTCTACTATTAAAGTAATAAGGTCTTGCTGCCACATACACAAGTAAATATTGTGGCCTAACTAGCCTACTCATACAAGGGGTAATGGGAGGGAAAATGATCTACCTTACATTCCTGGCTCACGACGCCTGTCCCTCGATGGTGTGAGGTTCCCACGCTTCCTTGGGTCGATCCTTGACGATCCAGGACGTTCCACAGGTCCTCAGGTGTCGTCGAGCCTTCGCGTCGTCGCCGTTCCAATCCCTGAGATTCAGCTGCCCCAATCCTGGTTCATCGATTGGCGCTGAGCTAATCACTATTTTTCCCCACACTCGCCTCTCCCACAAGGCATTGCTCCTTGTCCTAGGCACGGTGTCGTCCTTCCAAGATTCTCAGTGGATGTGACCCCAGTCACAGCTAGGCCTGCCCGCCGCACCTTCCAGACCTCAACGTCCAGCCAGCGGCGCCGCCCAGCGTCGTCGCCGACTATTTTCCAAGTTTGGCACTTCTCTGCTCAATGAACTTGGTTCCTCTTTTGCTTCCCAGAAGCGCAGGGTCTCCAATAACTATGGTGGGCTGCGATGGCTAGTTCAATTCACTGAATAAGGCTTGCAGAGCCTCCAATCCTTGAGAGCAGACCGAGGCGCGTCCTGTCGCTTCCAAGGTCAGATCAACTCTGACTTCGGCGCCGCCCGGGGCACTCGGTGACGTCATGGCGGGCCCTGATTGGTCGCCCGCGACCCACGTCGGCCAATCCGCGATCGGCTAATGTCCCTTCCAAAAGGTCATATCTGCCGTAGGGGATACTGTTTCATTTTATATCAGGGCGCCAATTTCTCATTATTTACAACTTATAATGTAACCTCCTTCCATTAAATGGCAGCCGGTCTGGTCGCCACATATGTCAATAGACTCCCTGAACCTCAGAGAATCAGTAGGGAGAGCTGATATGACTCTTTAAGCCGGCAAACGAAAAAAATAGGAGAGGGCACCGTAACAATGGTCACCTTCCTGGGTCTCATGTTGATAGTGGCTTGTATCCGTAGTGATGGTCGCCTTCCTGCATCTCTTGTTGATAGTGGCTTGTATCCGTAGTGATGGTCACCTTCCTGGGTCTCATGTTGATAGTGGCTTGTATCCGTAGTGATGGTCACCTTCCTGGGTCTCATGTTGATAGTGGCCCTACCCGTAGTTGTGGTCGCCCGGTGTTGCTATAAAACTGTACACTATCACTAGAAATAACATAAATAAGTGGAAAATTCTTCTATCAAAATCCATGTTGATGTTCTATTAATAAATGAGATTTGAATGTTACATGACAACTTAAATGGTTGTTCACGAAATTTATTTTAATTAATTAAATTAGTTTATAATGAACTCTGTGCCTATTTATATAATGAGTACAGTAACTAGTCCCAGATATTCGTTAAGCAAACTAGTTTACATTCAATCTGTATATATAATTTTCCATAACAGCTTGCGCTCATGAGCGCGCAGTACACACACTAGACAAACTTGAGGTAAACTGCTAAGGTTCCTATTTGTACTTTAAATAATTTTGCATTACATATTTAGGCATTTCTTGAACGTTAGTAACAGAATTATCTCTAACTTGAATAAGAGCACACACTAGGAGGCGTCACAGCCCCAGGCATGACAAACCTTCCTTCAGGACAGTCATGTCACCTCAATATTGCTAGTATGTGACCTCAGTACATTAGGGTTTAACAATGATGCAGAACTATAATTTGTTCATAAAAAGTGACATTCGTTAGTCCACATTCCCTTCCGCAGTACATATAATGTGGTAATGATAGTATGCCTGAGTGACTGTGCGTGTATTGGCCGATTTAAACAGTAGTGTTTATTTCTTTGTTGCTGTATCCTTTGTTAACCAACACTTGAGTTATTCTTTCAAACTCCCTACTCACGTTGCATCAATCCAAGCAGTGAGTAAGGAGCCCTTACCCACTGTTCAGAATGGAGCAACGTGAGTAGGGAGTTTGAAAGAATAACTTAAGTATAGGGGAACAATGGATACAGCAACAAAGAAATAAATACTATTATAACACGACACCTGGACCGATGGTACAATCCTGAACCTAAAACAGAAGCCATAACACCTCCAATAAAATTATATTACAAATCAACCAAGCACAGTGAACATATAAAAGAAGGAAGAACAATGAAATAAATAATCTGCAAAGGAGTAAAAAGCACAACTCCTACCTAAACATAGAGCTAATTATATTTTATAAAACAAACAGGACTACCGACCTCCTTATTAAAAACAACCCGAAGCCGACGGAGAACCCATTACTGCAGTGAAACGTAGTATTTATGTACACTTGCCACGAAGGATGTAGCCGTCAATCTAAGTACATAGGTCAGACGTCGACCAAGCTGACTAGGCGTTTAACCTCTCATCTTCAATCAGGTGCCCCCCAAAACCCCATGAGACCATCCCATGACATCCTTTTAACAAGAGAAATGTTGAATAAAACACTTGTAAAATACACAAAATCCAAAATGTAAGATTACACATTTTTGAATCAATCCACATAAAAATAGAACAACACACTTAAATATACAAATTACGGAACTATTAACTCTACCCCACCATGAGAGTAGGAACAAAACCAGAACGTGAAGATGCCAACATAGAAAGGCTCAAAATGCCATGCCCCATCACACCTGATTAATCTTTGTATGTGCTTCCTTCCCATTTTTTATTCGTTCCTATTTATGTCCCTCATCTGTTTCCTCATTTATGCCCTATTCTTCCTTTACGATGTACTCCACACCTATTTGTATTATGTACCTCACCTTCCTAATGGTGTAAATCCTATATGCCCAGCACTGTCCTATCAATTGAGAATGAACCATGTAGATTCATTCTCAACTGAATGATATGAATGAACCGTGGTTGTGTAAATTTACACAACCGCGTTGTGTAAATTTATAATAAGTGTTATGCATTCTACAGTAATTATTTATTTTTCTTCACCTCAAACAAAGATGACATTTGGAGAAATCCTCTTCCAATTAAACCAAAATGCATGAAATAGAATAGCCCTAAACAAGAAAATAATCAATATATAATATGCAGTCATATTCCACGAAACATTTATATAAATAAAAATGTAAATGTTCATTTGTTCAAAATTGCTAATCTCTGAAAGTTCTTCACCGATTGCTTCAAAATTTTCACACAACGTTCCATTCGCATCCGAGCGGGTTTTTATATACATACTATATATAGATGTCACGTCTGTGACGGGAAAAAACTTAAAAAAAAAAAACCGTGTTTCCATGCGAGAGAAATCTTCGTAACTTCTTGACAGATTGTGTTGAAATTTTAACACAACATTGCATTCGAATAGGCGCATGTTTTTATATACCTACTATATACATGCCTAACCTATGATATGAAAATGCATTCTTTTTTTGAAAACAGTGCCAACTGTTAGACGTAAGAGCAACACACGCTGTAATCTCCGAAAGTTCTTCACCAATTGCTTTGAAATTTTGACACAACTCTCTATTCGAATACGCGCATGTTTTTATATACCTACTATATAGATGGCACACCTGTTACTGATAAAAACATGCTTCTTTTGAAAAACAGCGCCATCTGTTGCACGTAATAGCAACACACACTATACTAAATATGTTACGATTCCATTTAAATTTTTCCGATTGCATTGATAAATTGAATTTTCATAGATTTCGATTACTTTTCATTTTGATTTAATTGTTTTGTGACATTGCATTGGAATTGAGCTGTGATGTTTACTATACCATTCATTTTGTGAGCATAAATTACTTTGTATTTTTTTCATTTTTTTCATTTCGTTTTGTTAAATGTTTTTCTTATATTTCAGTGATGGGAACATCAGATCATTTGGGAACACATCGGACCACGGAGTGGGGAATGGTGGAGAAGACGAAGGGATGGGATTGGGGGATGGTGGGGAGGATAAGGGGACAGGCGAGGAGGTAATGGTGGGGAAGAATGAGGGGACGGGGGAGTTGGGGATGATGGGGACGAGGGGACAGAGAAATGGAGAATGCAGGGGGAGGACAATGGGTCAGGAGAGTGGGGAAAGGTGGGGAGGACGAGGAGACGAGGGAAGGGGGGGGGAATGAAAAAAAAACAATTTATCGGCCTCATAGGCAAATCGGGTCGTGCATAGTAGGCCGAGAAGTGCGTTCTAGCTACTAAGTACGACATATAAATATATATATGTCGTACCTAGTAGCCAGAATGCACTTCTCAGCCTACTATGCAAGGCCCGATTTGCCTAATAAGCCAAGTTTTCCTAAATTAATATATTTTCTCTATTTTTTTCTTATGAAATGATAAAGCTACCCATTTCATTATGTATGTGGTCAGTTTTTTTTTATTGGAGTTAAAATTAACGTAGATATCTGACTAAACCTAACCAACCCTACCTAACCTAACATAACCTATCTTTATAGGTTAGGTTAGGTTAGGTAGCCGAAAAAGTTAGGTTAGGTTAGGTTAGGTAGGTTAGGTAGTCGAAAAACAATTAATTCATGAAAACGTGGCTTATTAGGCAAATCCGGCCTTCCATAGTAGGCTGAGAAGTGCATTCTGGCTACTAGGTACGACATATATATATATATATATATATATATATATATATATATATATATATATATATATATATATATATATATATATATATATATATATATATATATATATATATATATATATATATATATATATATATGTCGTACCTAATAGCCAGAACGCACTTCTCAGCCAACTATGCATGGCCCAATTTGCCTAATAAGCCAAGTTTTCATGAATTAATGTTTTTTCGACTACCTAACCTACCTAACCTAACCTAACCTAACTTTTTCTGCTACCTAACCTAACCTAACTGATAGAGATAGGTTAGGTTAGGTTAGGTAGGGTTGGTTAGGTTCGGTCATATATCTACGTTAATTTTAACTCCAATAAAAAAAAATTGACCTCATACATAATGAAATGGGTAGCTTTATCATTTCATAAGAAAAAAATTAGAAAAAATTTATTAATTCAGGAAAACTTGGCTTATTAGGCAAATCGGGCCTTGCATAGTAGGCTGAGAAGTGCATTCTGGCTATTAGGTACGACATATATATATATATATATATATATATATATATATATATATATATATATATATATATATATATATATATATATATATATATATATATATATATATATGTCGTACCTAGTAGCCAGAACGCACTTCTCAGCCTGCTATGCAAGGCTGAGATTTGCCTAATAAGCCAAGTTTTCATGAATTATTTATTTTTCGACTATCTAACCTACCTAACTAAACCTAACCTAACTTTTTCGGCTACCTAACCTAACCTAACCTATAAAGATAGGTTAGGTTTGATTAGGTAGGGTTGGTTAGGTTCGGTCATATATCGACGTTAATTTTAACTAAAATAAAAAAAAATTGCCCTCATACATGATGAAATGGGTAGCTTTATCATTTCATATAAAAAAAATTGAGAAAATATAATAATTCAGGAAAACTTGGCTTATTAGGCAAATCAGGCCTTGCATAGTAGGCTGAGAGGTGCGTTCTGGCTACTAGGTACGACACATATATATATATATATATATATATATATATATATATATATATATATATATATATATATATATATATATATATATATATATATATATATATATATTTATATATATATATGTCGTACCTAGTAGCCAGAATGCACTTCTCAGCCTACTATGGAAGGCCCGATTTGCCTAATAAGCCACGTTTTCATGAATTAATTGTTTTTCGACTACCTAACCTACCTAACCTAACCTAACCTAACTTTTTCGGCTACCTAACCTAACCTAACCTATAAAGATAGGTTAGGTTAGGTTAGGTAGGGTTGGTTAGGTTCGGTCATATATCTACGTTAATTTTAACTCCAATAAAAAAAATTGTCCTCATATATAATGAAATGGGTAGTTTTATCATTTCATAAGAACAAAATTAGAGAAAATATATTAATTCAGGAAAACTTGGCTTATTAGGCAAATCGGGCCTTGCATAGTAGGCTGAGAAGTGCGTTCTGGCTACTAGGTACGACATATATATATATATATATATATATATATATATATATATATATATATATATATATATATATATATATATATATATATATATATATATATATATATATATATATATATATATATATATATATATATATATATGTATATATATATGTTGTACCTAGTAGCCATAACGTCGTACTCGGCCTACTATGCATGGTACGATTTGCCTAATAAGCCAAGTTTTCCTGAATTAATATATTTTCTCTAATTTTTTTCTTATGAAATGATAAAGCTACCCATTTCATTATGTATGAGGTCAAATTTTTTTTATTGGAGATAAAATTAACGTAGATATATGACCGAACCTAACCATCCGTACCTAACCTAACCTAATCTATCTTTATAGGTTAGGTTAGGTTAGGTAGCCGAAAAAGTTAGGTTAGTTAAGGTTAGGTAGGTTAGGTAGTCGAAAAACAATTAATTCATGAAAACTTGGCTTATTAGGCAAATCGGGCCTTGCACAGTAGGCTGAGAAGTGCGTTCTGGCTACTAGGTACGATATATATATATATATATATATATATATATATATATATATATATATATATATATATATATATATATATATATATATATATATGTATATATTATATATATATATATATATAATATATATATATATATATATATATATATATATATATATATATATATATATATATATATATATATATATATATATATATATATATATATGTCGTACCTAGTAGCCAGAACTCACTTCTCAGCCTACTATTCAAGGCCCGATTTGCCTAATAAGCCAAGTTTTCCTGAATTAATATATTTACTATAATTGTTTTCTTATGAAATGATAAAGCTACCCTTTTCACTATGTATGAGGTGAATTTTTTTTTATTGGAGTTAAAATTAACGTAGATATATGACCGAACCTAACCAACCCTACCTAACCTAACCTAACCTAACCTAACCTATATTTATAGGTAAGGTTAGGTTAGGTAGCCAACAAAATCTAGGTTAGGTTAGGTTAGGTAGGTTAGGTAGACGAAAAAACATTAATTCATGAAAACTTTGCTTATTAGGCAAATCGGGCCTTGCATAGTAGGCTGAGAAGTGAGTTCTGGCTACTAGGTACGACATATATATATATATATATATATATATATATATATATATATATACATACATATATATGTCGTACCTAATAGCCAGAACGCACTTCTCAGCCTACTATGCAAAGCCCGATTTGCCTAATAAGCCAAGTTTTCATGAATTAATGTTTTTTCGATTTCCTAACCTACCTAACCTAACCTAACCTAACTTTTTCTGCTACCTAACCTAAACTAACCTGTAAAGATAGGTTAGGTTAGGTTAGGTTAGGTAGGGTTGGTTAGGTTCGGTCATATATCTACGTTAATTTTAACTCCAATAAAAAAAAATTGACCTCATACATAATGAAATGGGTAGCTTTATCATTTCATAAGAAAAAAATTAGAAAAAATTTATTAATTCAGGAAAACTTGGCTTATTAGGCAAATCGGGCCTTGCATAGTAGGCTGAGAAGTGCATTCTGGCTATTAGGTACGACATATATATATATATATATATATATATATATATATATATATATATATATATATATATATATATATATATATATGTCGTACCTAGTAGCCAGAACGCACTTCTCAGCCTGCTATGCAAGGCTGAGATTTGCCTAATAAGCCAAGTTTTCATGAATTATTTATTTTTCGACTATCTAACCTACCTAACTAAACCTAACCTAACTTTTTCGGCTACCTAACCTAACCTAACCTATAAAGATAGGTTAGGTTTGATTAGGTAGGGTTGGTTAGGTTCGGTCATATATCGACGTTAATTTTAACTAAAATAAAAAAAAATTGCCCTCATACATGATGAAATGGGTAGCTTTATCATTTCATATAAAAAAAATTGAGAAAATATAATAATTCAGGAAAACTTGGCTTATTAGGCAAATCAGGCCTTGCATAGTAGGCTGAGAGGTGCGTTCTGGCTACTAGGTACGACACACATATATATATATATATATATATATATATATATATATATATATATATATATATATATATATATATATATATATATATATATATATATATATTTATATATATATATGTCGTACCTAGTAGCCAGAATGCACTTCTCAGCCTACTATGGAAGGCCCGATTTGCCTAATAAGCCACGTTTTCATGAATTAATTGTTTTTCGACTACCTAACCTACCTAACCTAACCTAACCTAACTTTTTCGGCTACCTAACCTAACCTAACCTATAAAGATAGGTTAGGTTAGGTTAGGTAGGGTTGGTTAGGTTCGGTCATATATCTACGGTTAATTTTAACTCCAATAAAAAAAATTGTCCTCATATATAATGAAATGGGTAGTTTTATCATTTCATAAGAACAAAATTAGAGAAAATATATTAATTCAGGAAAACTTGGCTTATTAGGCAAATCGGGCCTTGCATAGTAGGCTGAGAAGTGCGTTCTGGCTACTAGGTACGACATATATATATATATATATATATATATATATATATATATATATATATATATATATATATATATATATATATATATATATATATATATATATATGTATATATATATGTTGTACCTAGTAGCCATAACGTCGTACTCGGCCTACTATGCATGGTACGATTTGCCTAATAAGCCAAGTTTTCCTGAATTAATATATTTTCTCTAATTTTTTTCTTATGAAATGATAAAGCTACCCATTTCATTATGTATGAGGTCAATTTTTTTTTATTGGAGATAAAATTAACGTAGATATATGACCGAACCTAACCATCCGTACCTAACCTAACCTAATCTATCTTTATAGGTTAGGTTAGGTTAGGTAGCCGAAAAAGTTAGGTTAGTTAAGGTTAGGTAGGTTAGGTAGTCGAAAAACAATTAATTCATGAAAACTTGGCTTATTAGGCAAATCGGGCCTTGCACAGTAGGCTGAGAAGTGCGTTCTGGCTACTAGGTACGATATATATATATATATATATATATATATATATATATATATATATATATATATATATATATATATATATATATATATATATGTATATATTTATATATATATATATATATATAAATATATATATATATATATATATATATATATATATATATATATATATATATATATATATATATATATATATATATATATATATATATATATATGTCGTACCTAGTAGCCAGAACTCACTTCTCAGCCTACTATTCAAGGCCCGATTTGCCTAATAAGCCAAGTTTTCCTGAATTAATATATTTACTATAATTGTTTTCTTATGAAATGATAAAGCTACCCTTTTCACTATGTATGAGGTGAATTTTTTTTTATTGGAGTTAAAATTAACGTAGATATATGACCGAACCTAACCAACCCTACCTAACCTAACCTAACCTAACCTAACCTATATTTATAGGTAAGGTTAGGTTAGGTAGCCAACAAAATCTAGGTTAGGTTAGGTTAGGTAGGTTAGGTAGACGAAAAAACATTAATTCATGAAAACTTTGCTTATTAGGCAAATCGGGCCTTGCATAGTAGGCTGAGAAGTGAGTTCTGGCTACTAGGTACGACATATATATATATATATATATATATATATATATATATATATACATACATATATATGTCGTACCTAATAGCCAGAACACACTTCTCAGCCTACTATGCAAAGCCCGATTTGCCTAATAAGCCAAGTTTTCATGAATTAATGTTTTTTCGATTTCCTAACCTACCTAACCTAACCTAACCTAACTTTTTCTGCTACCTAACCTAAACTAACCTGTAAAGATAGGTTAGGTTAGGTTAGGTTAGGTAGGGTTGGTTAGGTTCGGTCATATATCTACGTTAATTTTAACTCAAATAAAAAAAAATTGCTCTCATACATAATGAAATGGGTAGCTTTATTATTTCATAAGAAAACAATTAGAGAAAATATATTAATTCAGGAAAACTTGGCTTATTAGGCAAATCGGGCTTTGCATAGTAGGCTGAGAAGTGCGTTCTGGCTATTAGGTACGACATATATATATATATATATATATTAGTATATTTTGGTAGCAGTTTTTCCTGTAGACATATATTATTAAATATGACCGAAAAAGTAAGATTAATAATTCTAACACGAATTTTCTCAATCTTTCGTACATTTCTTTTCACTGTTGGTGGTATTTCAAAAATCAATTCTCCAAAATTCATTTTTATTTCTAGTCTGATGCGACACTTGAGCGCGTTTCGTAAAACTTATTACATTTTCAAAGACTTTAGTTTACACATACACAACTGAATAGAACTTACACATCTCCGATTTGTTTATATCTACATTTGAGTGAGGTGGATGGGGTGAGGTGGTATTTAATAGGGTATTAAGTTCATCAACACAAGACAGAACACGAAACAATGGGTATTGAATAGAAGTGATTGTAGAAAGCCTATTGGTCCATATTTCTTGATGCTTCTATATTGGAGCGGAGTCTTAAGGTGGGTAGAATATAGTTGTGCATTAATTGGCTGTTGATTGCTGGTGTTGACTTTTTGATGTGCAGTGCCTCGCAAACGTCAAGCCGTCTGCTATCGCTGTATCTATCGATGATTTCTGTGTTGTTTACTAGGATTTCTCTGGCGATGGTTTGGTTGTGGGAAGAGATTATATGTTTCTTAATGGAGCCCTGTTGCTTATGCAACGTTAAACGCCTAGAAAGAGATGTTGTCTTGCCTATATACTGGGTTTTTTGGAGCTTACAATCCCCAAGAGGACATTTGAAGGCATAGACGACGTTGGTCTCTTTTAAAGCGTTATGACATTATATATATATATATATATATATATATATATATATATATATATATATATATATATATATATATATATATATATATATATATATATATGTCGTACCTAGTAGCCAGAACTCACTTCTCAGCCTACTATGCAAGGCCCGATTTGCCTAATAATCAAAGTTTTCATGAATTAATTGCTTTGTGACTACCTAACCTACCTAACCTAACCTAACCTAACTTTTTCGGCTACCTAACCTAACCTAACCTATAAAGATAGGTTAGGTTAGGTTAGGTAGGGTTGGTTAGGTTCGGTCATATATCTACGTTAATTTTAACTCTAATAAAAAAAAATTGACCTCTTACATAATTAAATGGGTAGCTTTATCATTTCATAAGAAAAAAATTATAGAAAATATATTAATTCATGAAAACTTGGCTTATTAGGCAAATCGGGCCTTGCATTGTAGGCCGAGAAGTGAGTTCTGGCTACTAGGTACGACATATATATATATATATATATATATATATATATATATATATATATATATATATATATATATATATATATATATATATATATATATATAATGTCGTACCTAGTAGCCAGTACGCCCTTCTCGGCCTACTATGCAAGGCCCGATTTGCCTAATAAGCGAAGTTTTCCTGAATTTATATAAATTTCAAATTTTTTTCATTCATCATAACATTAGGTACTCCGATATCCATTGGAGTACCTCCCTTTCACTCCTGCCTTCATCTCCAGTTTTTCACTAGCCTTTTGTGTTGTACTGTGTCCAAGGCTTTCTGGAAATCCAAAAATATGCAGTCTGCCCACCCTTCTCTTTCTTGCCTGATATTTCTTGTCTGGTCGCAGAATTCAATTAATCCTGAGTGGCAGGACATGCCATCTCTGAACCCATGTTGATGCTGTATTACAAAGTTATTTTACTCCAGATGTTCTACTAGCTTTATTCGCACAATCTTCTCCTTCAGCTTGCATTGTATGCAAGTTAGGGGCACTGGCCTGAAGTTCAGTGCCTCCTGTCTATCCCCTTTCTTGTATATCGGGACTACATTAGCCGTCTTCCAATTTTTTTGGCAATTCCCCCTGTTACCAGTGATTTGTTATACACCATGGAGAGTGGCAGTCACAATGTTTCTGCTCATTCCTTTAGTATCCATGGGAAGATTTCATCCGGGCCTATAGCTCTTGTCACATCCAACTCTAGCAAGAGCTACTTTACATCTCCACTGGTAATCTCAAACTCTTCTAGTGGTTCCTGGTTAACTATTCCCTGTTTTATCTCTGGAACTTCCCTTTTGCTCTAATGTGAAGACCTCCTGGAATTTCGTATTCAGTTGTGCGCACACTTCCTTGTCGTTTGTAGTGAATCTGTCTGCCCCTCTCCTTAATTTCATTACCTGTTCCTTTACTGTTGTTTTTCTCATGATGTTGCTGTACAGCAATTTAAGTTGAGTCTTTGCCTTGCTTGCAATGTTATATTTGTGTTGCCCTTCTGCCTCTCGTCTCAACCTGACATATTCATTCCTGGCTCTTTGGTATCTTTTTCTGCTCTCAAGTGTCCTGTTATTTCTATAGTTTCTCCATGCTCTTTTACTTTGCTGCTTAGCTAGCCTACATCTCTGATTAAACCATGGGTTTCTAATCTGCATTCCGTTGTTTTCCTAATGGACCGGGAAAAACTTGTCTGCTGCCGCCTTACATTTCTGCGTGATATAGTCCATCATTTCTGGGGCCGTCTTTCCTCTGAGCTCTGTTTCCCATGTTATATCTGTTAGGAATTTCCTTATCTTCTCATAGTTTCCCTTTCGGAATGCCAGCCTTTTGTTTTCAGTTCCCCTCCTCGAGTTCTTTAACCCTTCTTCAACCAGATACTCAAACGTCTGTACACTGTGGTCGCTCATTCCTACCGGAACTTCGAAACTGATATCCCTTATGTCAGAGTCGTTCAGAGTGAAGACTAGGTCAAGTCTCGCTGGTTCTTAATTTCCTCTCATTCTTCTGGGTTCCCTGACATGCTGTCTTAAGAAGTTTCTTGTCGCCACCTCCAATAGTTTAGCTCTCCATGTATCGTCACCTCCATGTGGTTCCTTGTTCTCCCAGTCTATCCTTCCATGATTGAAGTCCACCGTGATGAGTAGATGGGATCTATTTCAGCAGGCAGCAAAGACTGCCCTCTCAATTATAGTATTAACTGCCATGTGTTGTTGTTGTTGTCATACTCTTGCCTGGGTCTTCTGTCATTTGGTGGAGGGTTACTAGAGTATCTAGATATTGGAGGGTATCACTGCTACTACTATTCTTGATCCTCCCATTGTCATGGTGCTTGTTATGTAGTCTCTGAATCCCTCGCGCCTGGGACAGCCATCTCCTTGAAACTCTGTTCCTTTCTCATTAGTAGGGCCACTCCGCCTCACTGTGTGTGTACTCACCTATTTGTGAGTGCGAGGGTTGAGCTTTGGCTCTTTGGTCCCGCCTTTTAAGTGGTATTGAGATTCTTGAGTTACTTGGGTTCTATCAAATCTACATTTGAAAATGTGCATGAATTTTGCCATCCACCACGTCATTTCCTAATGCATTCCATTTTTTAACTACTTTGACACAAAAAGGTTCTTTCAAATATCTACAGGCTCATCTGGATACTCAGATTCCACCTGTGTTTCCTTGTGCGTATGCCCCCTGAATTAAATAAATTGTCCTTATCTACCCCATAAATTTATCTGGGAATCTTGTATGTAGTGATAATGTCTCCCCCAAACCCCTCCTGTCTTCCAGCGACGTGAGGTTTAATTCCCCTAGTCTCTTCTTATACCTCATATCCCTCAATTCGGGCACTAGTCTGGTCGCAAACCTCTGAACCTTCTCTAATTTAGTTTTATGCCTGACGAAATATGGACGCCACGCTGGAGCTATATACTCAAGGATTGGTCTGACATACGCGGTATACAAGGTTCTTAATGATTTCTTATACAAGTTTCTGAAGGCCGTTCTTATGTTGGCCAACCTGGCATATGCCACTGTGGTTATTCACTAGATGTGGGCTTCGGGCGACAGATCTGTGATATTAACCCAGGTCCTTCTCTTTCTCTCTCTGATTCCTGAAGAATTTCATCTCCCAAATGGCACCTTGAATCTGGTCTCCTGCTCCCTACACCTATCTGCATTACATTACATTTACTCGGGTTAAATTCTAACAACCATTTGTTGGACCGTTCCTTTAGTTTGTCCAGGTCTTCTTGAAACCTTATGCTGCCCTCTTCTGACTTAATCCTTTTGATAATTTTGAAATTATCAGCATACATTGAGAGGAATGAGTCTATACCTCTCTGGAAGATTATTTACGTATATCGTAAACAAGATAGGTCAGAGTACAGAATCCTGTGGCACTCCGCTTGTTACTTCAGCGCAATCTGAAGTCTCACTCCTCAAAGTAACACTCTGATTCCTATTGCTTAGATACTCCCTTATCCACTCGAACACCCTACCAGTTTCTCTTGCCTGTTTCTCCAACTTATGCACCGGCCTCTTATGGGGACTATGTCGAACGCTGTCTGACAGTCCAAGAAAATGCAGGTGGCCCAACCTTCTCTTTCTTGCTTAATCTTTGTCACCTGATCGTAGAATTCTATTAAACCCATGAGGCAAGATTTACCCTCCCTGAACCCAAGTTGGTGGTGTGTCACGAAGTCCCTTCTCTCCAGATGTGTTATCAGGTTTTTCTAATGATCTTCTCCATCACATTGCATAATATACAAGTTAAAGACACTGGCCTGTAGTTCGGTGCCTCTTGTCTGTCACGTTTTTTGTATATTGGGACTACATTAGCCTTCTTCCATATTTCTGGTAAGTTTCCCGTCTCCGGTGACCTACTATATACGATGGAGAGTGGCAAGCAAAGTACTTCTGCACCCTCTTTCAGTACCGATGGTGAGATTCCGTCCAGACAAGCAGCCTTTCTCACGTTCAGATTCAATAGATGCCTCTTAACCTCATCTTTGGTAATTTCAAATCTTTCCAAGGCCGCCTGGTTTACTGCCACCTTTCCTAGCTCAAGGACTTCACCTCGTTATATTAAGAAGACCTCTTAAAATCTCGTGTTGAGTTCTTCACACACCTCTTTGTCGTTCTCTGTGTACTTGTCCTCACTCGTTATAAGTTTCATCACCTGTTCTTTCACTGTTGCTTTCCTCCTGATGTGGCTATGGAGCATATTTTGTTCTGTCATGGCTTCATTTGAAATATAATTTTCATACTGTCTCTCTGCTTTTCTTCTCACAGTGTCATACTTATTCCTTGATATCTGGTATCTATCTTTGCTTTCTGCTATTCTGTTGTTTCGGAAGTTCCTCCACGCCGTTTTGTTCTTCTCCTTTCCTTTCATACATGCCCTATTAAACCACAGATTCTTCTTTTGCTTCTCATTTTTTTCCTTTTGGGCAGGGATAAACCTGGTGAACACACTCACAGGTGTGTGTGTGTGTGTGTGTGTGTGTGTGTGTGTGTGTGTGTGTGTGTGTGTGTGTGTGTGTGTGTGTGTGTGTGTGTGTGTGTGTGTGTGTGTGTGTGTGTGTGTGTGTGTGTTGCTCAGAAGCGAGATGTGTGTGTGTATGTACTCACCTAGTTGTACTGACCTAGTTGTGCTTGCGGGGGTTGAGCTCTGGCTCTTTGGTCGCGCCTCTCAACTGTCAAACAACTGAAGTACAAGTTCCTTAGCCAATGGAGCTCTATCATATCTACACTTGAAACTGTGTATGGAATCAGCCTCCATCACATCACTTCCTAATGCATTCCAATTGTCAACTACACTGACACTAAAAGAGTTCTTTCTAATATATCTGTGTCTCATTTGGGTATTCAGTTTACACCTGTGTCCCTTTAGTGCGTGTGCCCCTTGTGTTAAATAGCCCGCCTTTATCAACCCTATAAATTCCTTTGAGAATTTTGTATGTGGTGATCATATTCCCCCTAATTCTTCTGTCTTCCAGCGACATGAGGTTTAATTCCCGAAGTCTCTCCTCGTAATTCAAAACTCAGCTCGGGTACTAGCCTGGTGGCAAACCTTTGAACCTTTTCCAGTTTAGTCTTATGCTTGACTAGATATGGACTCCATGCTGGTGCTGCATTCTCCTGGATTGGTCTGACATATGTGGAATTCAAAGTTCTGAATAATTCCTTACACAAGTTTTTAATTAAAAGCCGTCCTTACCTGGTTGATACCTGGTTGATGGGGTTCTGGGAGTTCTTCTACTCCCCAAGCCCGGCCCGAGGCCAGGCTCGACTTGTGAGAGTTTGGTCCACCAGGCTGTTGCTTGGAGCGGCCCGCAGGGCCACGTACCCACCACAGCCCGGCTGATCCGGAACTTCTCTTAGAAAACCGTCCAGTTTTTTCTTGAAGATGTCCACGGTTGTTCCGGCAATATTTCTTATGCTCGCTGGGAGGACGTTGAACAACCGCGGACCCCTGATGTTTATACAGTGCTCTCTGATTGTGCCTATGGCACCTCTGCTCTTCACAGGTTCAATCTTACATTTTCTTCCATATCGTTCACTCCAGTACGTTGTTATTTTACTGTGTAGATTTGGGACCTGACCCTCCAGTATTTTCCATGTGTATATTATTTGGTATCTCTCTCGTCTCCTTTCTAGAGAGTACATTTGGAGAGCTTTGAGACGATCCCAATAATTTAGGTGTTTTATCTCGTCTATGCGTGCCGTATATGTTCTCTGTATTCCCTCTATTTCAGCAATCTCTCCTGCTCTGAAGGGGGAAGTGAGTACTGAGCAGTACTCGAGACGGGACAGCACAAGTGACTTGAAGAGTACAACCATTGTGATGGGATCCCTGGATTTGAAAGTTCTCGTAATCCATCCGATCATTTTTCTGGCTGACGCGATATTTGCTTGGTTATGCTCCCTAAACGTTAGATCGTCGGACATCATTATTCCCAAATCCTTGACATGCTGTTTTTCTACTATGGGAAGATTCGATTGTGTTTTGTACCCTGTATTATGTTTCAGATCCTCATTTTTGCCGTACCTGAGTACCTGAAATTTATCACTGTTAAACATCATGTTATTTTCTGCTGCCCAATCAAAAACTTTGTTGACATCTGCTTGTAGTTTTTCAATGTCTTCAGCAGAGGTAATTTTCATGCTGATTTTTGTGTCATCTGCAAAGGACGACACGAAGCTGTGGCGTGTATTTTTGTCTATATCAGATATGAGAATAAGGAACAGTAGCGGTGCAAGGACTGTACCTTGAGGTACAGAGCTTTTAACATCGCTTGGACTCGATTTTATCTGATTGACTGTTACTCTTTGTGTTCTCTTCGACAGGAAATTGAGTATCCAGCGTCCTACTTTTCCAGTTATTCCCATTGGCCTCATTTTGTGAGCTATCACCCCATGGTCACATTTGTCGAACGCCTTTGCAAAGTCTGTGTATACAACATCTGCATTTTGCTTTTCTTCTAGGGCTTCTGTGATTTTGTCATAGTGGTTGAGTAACTGTGACAGACAGGATCTTCCCACTCTAAATCCATTTTGTCCTGGATTGTGCAACTCATTGTTTTCCATAAAACTAGAAATTTGATTCCTAACCACTCTTTCAAACACTTTTATTATGTGTGATGTTAGTGCAACTGGCCTATAATTTTTTGCCAAGGCTTTACTCCCCCCCTTGTGCAACGGAGCTATATCTGCAGATTTAAGTGCTGCTGGTATCTCCCCTGTATCCAGGTTCTTTCTCCATATTACGCTGAGTGCTCTCGCTACTGGTACTTTACATTTCTTTATGAATATTGAATTCCATGAGTCAGGCCCAGGAGCTGAGTGCATAGGCATATTATCAATTTCTCTTTCAAAGTCTTCCGAGTTTGTGGTAATATCCGTTATATTATCTGCAGCTTGAATGTCATTCATAAAGAAGCTGTCTGGGTCATCAACTTTCATGATGTTTATTGGCGTGCTAAACATAGCCTCATACTGGCTTCTTAGAATTTCACTAATCTCTTTGTTGTCCTCTGTGTACGTACCTTCATTTGTAATTAACGGTCCAATACTGGTCGAGGTTTTGGATTTTGATTTTGCGTATGTGAAAAAATATTTCGGATTTTTCCTTATCTCTTGTATAGCTTTCTGTTCCAATTCCATTTCCTCAGACTCATATGATCGCTTCAACGTTTGTTCTATTTCCTCAATCTCCCTGCTTAGGCTTGTTTTCCTTGCTTGTGATAGTTGTGTCTGCCGAAGCATTTCCGTTATTTTTTTCCTTCTCCTGTACAGTCGTCTCCGTTCTCTTTCTAGAGTGGTCCTCTTTCTGCCCCTCCTCACAGGTACGTGCTTCAAGCAGACCTTGTAAGCTTCAGCTGTCAGTTGAGCTATTCCCTGTGTGGGAGTTTTGTCGCTTAAGACCGTCTCCCATTGAATGGTTGCAAGGTCTACATTTATTTTTTCCCAGTCAATCCTCTTATTGTTGAAATTGAATTGATTGAATATTCCTTCTCGCTTGTTGGGTCTCTTAGACCTACTACCGTTATTTATGCTAGTTCGCACTTCAATGAGCTTATGGTCTGAGTATGTATATCTGAGATATCAAGTATCTGAGATTGTGATATCCCTGATTAGTTCATCATTGTTTGTGAATACCAAGTCTAGTGTGTTTTCGTTCCTAGTTGGTTCTGTAATCTGTTGATTGAGCGAGAATTTGTCACAGAATCTCAAAAGTTCTCTAACCTGTGATTGGTTATTTCCCGGGTCATTCCCTGCTATGATATTTGTGTTTGCCGTTCTCCATCTTAGACTCGGTAAATTGAAATCTCCAAGAAAGATAATATCTGGAGCTGGGTTTGCTAGGTTGTCAAGTATGTTCTCTATTTTGTGCATCTGCTCTGTGAATTCCTCAATCGTTGTATCTGGCGGTTTATATATTAGAATAATAATTAGGTTTAGTTTCTCTACCTTCATTCCAAGTACCTCTACCACCTCATTAGTTGAATTTAGTAGTTCTGTGCATACCAGGTCTTCTTTAATATACAGACTTACTCCTCCATTTGACCTAGTTTTTCTATCACATCTATATAGATTATAATTTGGAATCCAGATTTCACCATCCATGTAATCTTTTGTATGAGTTTCCGTGAATGCCCCAAATATTGAGTTTGACTCTAATAGAAGGCCATTTATGAACTTAACTTTATTTCTTGACTTTGGCTTTAAACCTTGAATGTTTGCAAATATGAATGATTGTCCATATTGTGTGTAACTTCTGGAAGGTTTTGGTAGTTCTCCCTCCTCTCTACCCTGACCCAGGGTGTGTTGTTGTGGCAATGGTTTGTCCAGTTTTGGAAGTGATACTGGGGAGTGTGGTAGTCTCTGTGTAGTTGGGGGGTGTAGTATGTGTGGGCTTGATGACGAACTGTAGTCCAGTCTTGGGCATTTCCCCCTCTCCATCCGTACTCCTGCCACGTTTCTGCCTGTCTGTTTCTCCCTCTGTTTGTACCTGCCTCTAAAAAATTTTCAGGGCAATTATGTTGGACTTCTTCTCTTATATGGCGCTGTGTACCTCTGACGTGGAAATCGGGGCAGTGAAGATCGTAGCATTTCCTCTCATTGACTGAGAGTGTGCATAACTTAGGATGAAAATATCTACACTCTGTATCAAAACGACATCTGCCTTTCCCTAACCAGTTTCGGCATTTCCGTGGGTGCATGAATGAGCATTCCGTGCCTCTGGGCCCATATCTACACTGTCCTTTTGCATAATACCAGCAATTATTTTCATTTGTGATTGTATTATTCTTGTTTGTACCCGTGCACGACTTGGCTACCTCTGTGTTTTTTGTTCCAACTTTCTCGTTTCTGCATTCATTCTCGGTATTGCCCTTATCTTTCTCCTTGTTGCTTTCGTCTTTCTCATTTGTGTTCTCATTCGTCTCATTTTTTCTCTCCTTATTCATATCACCAGTGTGCTCTACAATATTGCCTTCATTTTTGTGTACCTCGACACTATACCCTTCTACATTGCTACTTTGACTCTCTAAATTCTCAGTCCCTGGGTTGTGCTCAGAGTTCGTTGCTGTCTTTATATACTCTGCATATATTTCTGGTAGTTTTTGTGTGAATTGTAGCCTGTGTTCTTCAGGAATGTTATTCATTAGTTTGGTGATGTTTTCCCACAACTGTCTGTCTCTTTGACAGATCCAGTAGTTACCTTCCCGGTTTGCATATTGTGTAGGTAATTCTGTACAACTTAGGTGAAACCTTATGTTACAAATGTTTCATACAATGCCTACAACACTCTTCCGAAGTGACTTAAGGCAGCCTCCACACACCTCCATGTTGGGTTTGTGATGTTATAATAATATATGCATATATTTAAGTATTATTTGTATGTATATATAATATGTATCCAGTATATTTATAATATTACATATGTTTATTTGTTCAAGTTTATGTGGGGGTACTTATCGCCTTGTGGAGAAAATATGGTCGTCTTGGGACCGTCCAGTTGACCGTTGTTTGTCCCAGGTCGGGGGCAGGATGGGCAACCAGGATGTCACTGGTTGCCAGTTACTTGATTTATACACTGATTATTTGCCTGTAATATCCTAAGGGAATTTCTGCTTTCTTCCGGCTTGTAATGTTATTCACTTACTCTATTACTAGTTCCTAGCTCCACTTTCCCGTATTACAGTATATATTGCCAGTATATTATCACTGAGGGAGTATACTGTTACTGCGGGACGTCCTCTATACTGTGTAGGCCTCGTGGCTGTGGTGTAAACAGCCTAGTGTGATGCCTCCTCCACAACTTGACATTTATACTTTTTCTTTGTACAATTCTCTAACACTATCCACTAATTTATATGTTGTTACACGCTCCACTTCACTGTTCAACGTATCACTGCTCGCTATATTTGATATATATCGCTTATGCCTGTACACATGAGCCTGGTGGCACTGGCTCACCACGTGGGACCACCTTTATTCTGTATTTAACTCAAATTTCCATTGTTAATTTCTGTATTCTATTTTCCTACGGGTCACTATGCACTTGGTGATCACTGTGGGCCGTAATCCATGGTTGTAATCCTAAAAAAGCCCGGTGTATTCCAGTGTTTTATTCCTTATGTTGACCAACTTGTATTCCTTATGTTGACCAACTTAGCACATGCCGCAGATGTGGGCTTCTGGGGAAAGGTCTGGTGGGATATCAACCCCCAGGTCTTTCTCTCTTCTGATTCTAGAAGAATATCATCTCACAAATGGTACCTTGTAGCTGGCCTCCTCATCCCTATACCTATCTTAAGCGTGTGTGTGTGTGTGTGTGTGTGTGTGTGTGTGTGTGTGTGTGTGTGTGTATTCACCTAGTTGTATTCACCTAGTTTTGCTAGCGGGGGATGAGCTCTGCTCTTTCGACCCGCCTCTCAACTGTCAATCAATCAACTGTTACTAACTACTAACTAATTTTTTTCAACACGCACGCACACACACACACACACAAAAAAAGTAGTTAGTAAACAGTTGATTGACAGTTGAGAGGCGGGTCGAAAGAGCAAAGCTCAACCCCCGTAAAAACACAACTAGTAAACACAACTAGTAAACACACACACACACACACACACACACACACACACACACACACACACACACACACATACACACACACACACACACACACACACACACACACACACACACACACACCCTCCCTGTCCCTCCCCCTTCACTGGAACCCCCGCCCCTCATTCCAGTATCCTCTGAGATCCTGTTACCCACCTCACAGGTCCTCACACCCATGGAACAGCCTCCCCCACCAGCAGAACACTCACCAAGGAGGCGATTTGAGAAGGGACAGAAGAAAGTGAGCCTCAAAGCGATGTACACTAACATAGATGGAATTACAAATAAAGCAAATGAGCTTGGAGAACTGGTACTAGAGGAAAACCCAGACATAATAGCCCTCACAGAAACAAAGATCACGAAAACAATAACAAATGCAGTGTTTCCACAGGACTATTATGTTATGCGGAAAGAGAGGGAAGGAAGAGGTGGGGGTGGTGTAGCTCTGCTGGTAAGAAAAGGCTGGGATTTTGAGGAGATGGATATTCAGGGCTGTGAAGGTTTCAGTGACTACATAGCAGGTACTGTAACAAATGGAGGGAAAAAAATTATAGTCGCAGTCATATATAATCCACCACCAAATGACAGAAGACCTAGACAGGAATATGATAGAAACAACATGGCCACCATTAACATAATGGAAAGAGCAGCTTCTGTTGCTAGCAGGAATGGATCTGGACTACTAATTATGGGAGACTTCAACCATGGGAAGATAGATTGGAAGAACAGAGACCCGCATGGAGGACCAGAAACATGGAGAGCTAAGCTGCTGGACGTGGCAACAAGAAACTTTCTAAGCCAGCATACCAAAGAGCCAACAAGAATGAGAGGAGAAGATGAACCAGCAATGCTTGATTTGATATTTACCCTAAATGAATGGGATATAAGGGAAGTTAAGATGGAAGCGCCCTTGGGAATGAGCGACCACAGTGTATTGAACTTTGAGTACCTGGTAGAGCTAGGACTTATCTCCCCCCAAAAAGAACTAGGAATCAAAAGGCTGGCATACCGAAAGGGGAATTATGAACAGATGAGAAGTTTCCTAAGTGAAATACCTTGGGACACAGACCTCAGAGACAAGTCTGTACAGGGTATGATGGACTATGTTACCCAAAAGTGTCAGGAGGCAGTAAACAGGTTCATCCCGGCCCAAAGGGAAAAATCCGAGAAGCAACAAAAGAATCCATGGTATAATAGGGCATGTATGGAAGCGAAGAAACTGAACAAAAAGGCGTGGAGGAACTTCCGGAATAACAGAACACCAGAAAGCAGGGAGAGATACCAGAGAACCAGGAATGAGTACGTCAGGGTGAGAAGAGAAGCAGAGAAAAATTTTGAAAATGATATAGCAAACAAAGCCAAGACCGAACCAAAGCTACTCCACAGTCACATCAGAAGGAAAACAACAGTGAAAGAACATGTATTGAAACTTAGAACAGGCGAGGACAGGTATACAGAGAATGACAGAGAGGTGTGTGAGGAACTCAACAAGAGGTTCCAGGAGGTCTTCACAATAGAACAGGGTGAGGTCACTGTGCTAGGAGAAAGGGAGGTAAACCAGGCGGCCTTGGAGGAGTTCGAAATTACGAGAGAGGAGGTCAAGAGACACCTGCTGGATCTGGATGTTAGAAAGGCGGTTGGTCCAGATGGGATCTCACCATGGGTACTGAAAGAGTGTGCAGAGGCACTTTGCTTGCCACTCTCCATTGTGTATAGTAAATCACTAGAGACGGGAGACCTACCAGAAATATGGAAGACGGCGAATGTGGTCCCAATATACAAAAAGGGCGACAGACAAGAGGCACTGAACTACAGGCCAGTGTCCTTGACTTGTATACCATGCAAGGTGATGGAGAAGATCGTGAGAAAAAACCTGGTAACACATCTGGAGAGAAGGGACTTCGTGACAAATCGCCAACATGGATTCAGGGAGGGTAAATCTTGCCTTACAGGCTTGATAGAATTCTACGATCAGGTGACACAGATTAAGCAAGAAAGAGAGGGCTGGGCGGACTGCATTTTCTTGGATTGTCGGAAAGCCTTTGACACAGTACCGCATAAGAGGCTGGTACATAAGCTGGAGAGACAGGCAGGTGTAGCTGGTAAGGTGCTCCAGTGGATAAGGGAGTATCTAAGCAATAGGAAGCAGAGAGTTACGGTGAGGGGTGAGACCTCCGATTGGCGTGAAGTCACCAGTGGAGTCCCACAGGGCTCTGTACTCGGTCCTATCTTGTTTCTGATATATGTAAATGATCTCCCGGAGGGTATCGATTCATTTCTCTCAATGTTTGCGGACGATGCTAAAATTATGAGAAGGATTAAAACAGAAGAGGACTGTTTGAGGCTTCAAGAAGACCTAGACAAGCTGAAGGAATGGTCGAACAAATGGTTGTTAGAGTTTAACCCAACCAAATGTAATGTAATGAAGATAGGTGTAGGGAGCAGGAGGCCAGATACAAGGTATCATCTGGGAGAGGAAATTCTTCAGGAGTCAGAGAAGGAAAAAGACTTGGGGGTTGATATCACGCCAGACCTGTCTCCTGCAGCACATATCAAGCGGATAACATCAGCGGCATATGCCAGGCTGGCCAACATACGAACGGCATTCAGAAACTTGTGTAAAGAATCATTCAGAACTTTGTATACCACATATGTCAGGCCAATCCTGGAGTATGCAGCCCCAGCATGGAGTCCATATCTAGTCAAGGATAAGACTAAACTGGAAAAGGTTCAAAGGTTTGCCACCAGACTAGTACCCGAGCTGAGAGGTATGAGCTACGAGGAGAGACTACGGGAATTAAACCTCACTTCGATGGAAGACAGAAGAGTTAGGGGGGACATGATCACCACATTCAAGATTCTGAAGGGGATTGATAGGGTAGATAAAGACAGTCTATTTAACACAAGGGGAACACGCACAAGGGGACACAGGTGGAAACTGAGTGCCCAAATGAGCCACAGAGATATTAGAAAGAACTTTTTTAGTGTCAGAGTGGTTGACAAATGGAATGCATTAGGGGGTGATGTGGTGGAGGCTGACTCCATACACAGTTTCAAGTGTAGATATGATAGAGCCCAATAGGCTCAGGAATCTGTACACCTGTTGATTGACGGTTGAGAGGCGGGACCAAAGAGCCAGAGCTCAACCCCCGCAAACACAACTAGGTGAGTACAACTAGGTGAGTACACACACACACACACATACACACACATACACAGGGGCCTGGTAGCCTGGTGGATAGCGCCCAGGACTCGTAATTCTGTGGCGCGGGTTCGATTCCCGCACTGTTACCTAACAGTAAATAGGAACCTGGGAGTTAGCCCACCGTCACAGGCTGCTTCCTGGTGTGTGTGTGTGTACTCACCTAGTTGTGTTTGCGTGGGTTGAGCTCTGGCTCTTTGGTCCCGCCTCTCAACCGTCAATCAACAGGTGTACAGGTTCCTGAGCCTACTGGGCTCTATCATATCTACATTTGAAACTGTGTATGGAGTCAGCCTCCACCACATCACTTCCTAATGCATTCCATTTGTCAACCACTCTGACACTATAAAAAGTTCTTTCTAATATATCTGTGGCTCATTTGGGCACTTAGTTTACACCTGTGTCCTTTAGTGTGTGTGCCTTTTTTTAACAACCCTATTAATTCTTTTGAGAGTCTTAAATGTGGTGATCATGTCCCCCCTAACTCTTCTGTCTTCCAGCGACGTGAGGTTTAATTCCCGTAGTCTCTCCTCGTAGCTTATGCCACTCAGCACGGGTGCTAGTCTGGTGGCAAACCTTTGAACCTTTTCCAGTTTATCTTATCCTTGACTAGATATGGACTCCATGCTGGGGTTGCATACTCCAGGATTGGTCTGACATATGTGGTATAAAAAGTTCTGAATGATTACTTACACAAGTTTCTAAATGCCGTTCATATGTTTGCCAGCCTGGCATATGCCGCTGATGTTATCCTTTTGATATGGGCTGCAGGGGAACGGTCTGGCTTGATATCAACCCCCAAGTCTTTTTCCTCTCTCTGACTCTTGAAGAATTTCATCTCACAGATGATACCTTGTATCTGGCCTCCTGCTCCCTACACCTATCTTCATTACATTACATTTACTTGGGTTAAACTCTAAAAACTATTTGTCTGACCATTCCTTCTGTTTGTCTAGGTCTTCTTGAAGCCTCAAGCTGTCCTCCTCTGTTTTAATCCTTCTAATAATTTTGGCATCGTCCACAAACATTGAGAGAATTGAATCTATACCCTCCGGGAGATCATTTACATATATCAGAAACAAGATTGGACCGAGTACAGAGCCCTTTGGGACTTCACTGATGACTTCACGCCAATCGGAGGTCTCAATCCTCACCGTAACTCTCTGCTTCCTATTGCTTAGGAACTCCCTTATCCACTGGAGCACCTTACCATCTACACCTGCTTGTCTCTCCAGCTTATGTACCAGCCTCTTATGTGGTACTGTGTGAAAGGCTTTCCGACAATCCAAGAAAATGCAGTCCGCCCAGCCCTCTCTTTCTTGCTTAATCTTTGTCACCTGTTCGTAGAATTCTATTAAGCCTGTCAGGCAAGATTTACCTTCCCTGAACCCATGTTGGCGATTTGTCACGAAGTCCCTTCTCTCCAGATGTGATACCATTTTTTTTTTTTTTTTTCGTGTGTGTGTGTGTGTGTGTGTGTGTGTGTGTGTGTGTGTGTGTACTCACCTAATTATGCTCACCTAATTGTGCTTGTGGGGGTTGAGCTTTGTCTCTTTGGTCCTCGCCTCTCAACTGTCAATCAACTGGTGTACAGATTCCTGAGCCTACTGGGGCCAGTTTCACGAAGGTACTTACGAATGTTTTTCTTCTTAGCTACGAATGTTTTCCTTCTTAGCGCTTTCGTGACGGCTACGTCGGTGTTCAGGTAGCTACACTAAGAAGAAAAACCTTCGTAAGTTTGGTCCGTCATCTAAGTGTACTGTCGACTACTCGTAGCTTTACGTAAACTGGATATAACTAAATTTTTCTCCACTACAATACACTGGGATCGATTTTAAGATTTTGGAACGTAAACAAAGGATTATAGCTGGCGAAGCTCGTGAAGAAGAGCCGTTTGTTTTAGTTATATATGCATTCTCTTTTTGAAACTTGAAGTAAATATGTCTTTATGATATTAGAATTAGTTTTATAATAGCAAGATATTATACCAGTAGTTATCAAGTAAATTAACACTGGTGAACATGAAATATGAGAGAAGGTGATGAGCCCTGCCTGATGGGATCATTTACTATCACCAAATGCCCCTGTTCACCTAGTAGTAAGGGTGTACCTTAGCTAAACATACCCGTTTCTAATTTATTTTGTTTGGTTTTATTTCTAAATTAAATCTGGGTGAGACATAAAATAAAAATATGCTGCACAAATGATGTTAGGTAAGGAGAAGGGTAAAAATGTCAAAAATTTTATTCATTGAATACTTAAAGCTATAATTATGACTATATGGACCATCAAAAAAGAGAGAGGGAAGTAGGGGTCCAAGACCTCTTCCTGTTACACAACTTGGGTGTGGAACAAGTAATTATCAAAAGAAGGTACCATGCCGGGAAGGCTATGTAGCAGTAAGGCAGTGAGGTGAGGCAGCTACTTATTTGAGAAATGCTTATTTTATTTACCTTATAAGCTGAGGCAGCTTATTTTATTTGAGGAATACTCAGCTGATTCCTCTACATTTAGCATGGAACAAATTTGTGTCCAAGACCTCTTCCTGTTACACAATTTGGCTGTGTGTAACCAAACTAGAAGTGCTCTACAAATCAAGGGACCCAGAATGTGGAATGACCTCCCGAATCATATCAAAGGCTGTACCTCTCTCAACCAGTTTAAGAGTTAAACCAAGTACTGCCTAATTAACTCCATGTAACGTATCTTACCCCCTAAATGTCAACCCATGTTTTGCTATTTTTTAAACAATGCTGTTTGTTCACCAACGTGTACAATTGCTGATTTCCTCCATTTTTTTATTTTTTATTCCTTCTTTCAACACAATTTATACCTAATCCCGATTACTATTAAGTTTTAGTCTAAGTGTTTTTCCCCCACAACTTACCCGAAATGCTATGAGTATTAGTGGCTTTAGGTATTGTATGAACTAGCTCTGTCTATAAATCCAACATTATGTTCGGAAATCAACTGTATGTACTTTTCCTGAATAAAATTTATTTATTATTATTTATTTATTAATCAGTAAGTAAGTATTAAAAGAAGGCACCACCAAGCTGGGAAGGCTATGTAGCACCATTGTGTGTAAAAATAAACCAAATTTATTTTTAACAAATACTGCACCTGTATGGCAAAACAAATCCTGTCAGCTGTAAAAGTATTAATGAAGTTATTTAAATAAAATATATAACGAAAGAAATATTACTAGTTTATTTTTATCTTATTTTTTTGTACTGTACAGTATATCGAAGGAAGTGAAAATTTGAGACATAATGCACAATTTAATAAATGATTAGATTGGATTAGAAGGTCAAAAGAAATATGACTATTACATATCAACATGAGATCTTAATGATCCATGGTTAACATGATTTAATAAGGATAATACAGATATTTGTAACAATACAAACAATAACTTAAAATATTTATTACTGATTTTTTTATTAAGAAGATTAGGTATACACAGTAATGTGCTGCTACCCTATTCTATATGGAATATTACACAGTGTAGATAAGAAACTAGCTATAAGTTTATCTAATACTCCCATCTCACAGGATGGTTAGACATACATGGAATCAAGGTAGAAAATACCAGCCTCAATATAAAAAACAAATCAACTCTGACCAGTTTCTTCTAGACTCCTCTAAAACAATGTATTTTTTAACATGTTTAGGTATACACAGCAATGTGCTGCTGCCATATTCTGTATGAAGGACCACACAGTGTAGATAAAAAACCAGCTACAAGCTCATCCAACATCCTCACCTAACAGGATGGCCAGTCATACATGGAATCAGGAGAAAACAAAATACTTAAGGCTGATCTATTAGTCTCCACTGGCAAAATCTGGGTATAGTACAAGAATATCTTCCAATATTTCTGAGTGTATGAAGTAATTGCAGAGCTCAAAGTACCTCATACCATTTGGAATGAAGTCACTGATAACAGGGCAATCACAGATATAGTGTTGGAGAGTATGTTCTCTCAAGTAGGACTCAAAACAGATGTTTTTTCCACCAAGAGGGTTTATAAACCCATGCAACCACTTACCCGCTGAAGCCGTAAAGGACAAATTCCAGCTAAAAAATATAATTAAGACAATTGGTGGGCCCTTTAACAAGCCGCCGGCTTTCTGTCCTCTTCGAGGTCACTAGATAGTTAGTGGCCCTTGGGTAAATTCAGTAAATATATACAATAATTGTCAGCGCATCTTCCGAGCAACAAGGACAGCTACACAGTATCTCTTAGAATTACGTGGGTAAACAACAAATGTAACATATTTGTTTACTACAATGTCGGTGCTGGCTGTAGAAGTTGAAAAAACATAGTTTTACTTCGAAATATACTAATTTTATAAGAAAATTCGACATAAATTGGAGGCAGTAGAGCTCCGATAAGCCAGCGCTAAATCTTCAATATGAAGAATGTTGCTGCTCTCTGATTGGCCAAACAAAATACAGTAGTGACCTCTATCGGCACGTAGGTGAACCAGACCCAGAACCCAAATATCTTTCTAAGTGGACCTACATGAATTGCAACTTAGCATCTTCTTAGGGCATACTTAGAAACCTTCGAAGCAAACCTAATTACGAAGAAATACATGGAGCTTCGTGAATCTAGGTCCTGGGCTCTATCATATCTACATTTGAAACTGTGTATGAAGTCAGCCTCCACCACATCACTGCCTAGTGCATTCCATTTATATACTACTCTAACACTGAAAAAATCTTTCTAACGTCCCTGTGGCTCATCTGGGTACTAAGTTTCCACCTGTGTCCCCTTGTTCGTGTCCCTCCCGTGCTGAAGAGTTTGTCTTTGTCCACCCTGTCAATTCCCCTGAGAATTTTGTAGGTTGTTATCATGTCTCCCCTTACTCTTCTGTTTTCCGGGGACGTGAGGTTCAGTTCCTTTAGCTTTTCCTCGTAGTTCATACCTCTCAGTTCCGGGACGATTCTGGTGGCATACCGCTGAATCTTCTCTAACTTTGTCTTGTGTTTAACTAGGTACCCGCCAAACACACACCGAAACTACGACGTTGGTACAACGTTCGAACAAGTTTTATCACCTTCTAACCAGTTATAACAACCAATATAGCAAGTTGTAACAACGTTCTAATACGTCATAAACACGTTAAGCCAAGATGTAACAACTTTATTACAAGTTGTAACAAGCGGAAAAAAGAGACAGTTTCGGTTTGTGTTTCCAGGGTATGGACTCCAGGCTGGAGCTGCATATTCCAGGATTGGTCTGACATAAGTGGTATACAGGGTCCTGAACGATTCCTTACACAAGTTTCTAAAGGCAGTTCTTATATTGGCCAGTCTAGCATGTGCCGCTGATGATATCCTTTTGATGTGGGTTCGGGTTCGGTGTGATATCAACCCCCAGATCTTTCTCTCTATTTGACTCTTTATAGGATCTCACCTCCCAGATGGTACCTTGTGTTCAGCCTACTGCTCCTTTCGCGTGATTTCATTACCTTACACTTTCCTGAGTTGAACTTTAGCAGCTATTTTCTAGTCCATTCCTCCAGTTTGTCCAGGTCATCCTGTAGTCTCTGTCTATCTTCATCCGTCTTGATTCTTCTCATAATTTTTGTATCATCAGCAAACATTGAGAGGAACGAGTCTATACTCTCCCGAAGATCGTTTACATATATTTGAAACAGGATGGGTCCAAGTACTGAGCCTTGTTGGACTCAGCTGGTGACATCTCGCCACTCTGATGTCTCCCCCCTCACCGTTACTCGCTGATTCCTGTTGCTTAAGTACTCCCTTGTCTTCTGGCCCACCCTTCTCTTTCCTGCCTAATTTTTGTTGCCTGGTCGTAGAATTCTATTAAACCTGTGAGGCACGATTTACCATCTCTGAACCGATGCTGGTGGTGAGTTACAAAGTTATTTCTCTCCAGATGCTCTACGAGCCTTTTCCTCACGATCTTCTCCATCACCTTGCATGGTATACAAGTTAGGGAAACTGGCCTGTAGTTCAGTGCCTCTTGTCTGTCACCCTTCTTGTATATTGGGACTACGTTAGTTGTCTTCCAACTTTCTGGTTGGTCTCCTGTTTCCAGTGACCTGTTATACACCATAGAGAATGGCACACTTAGTGCTTCTGCACCTTTCTTTAGTATCCATGGTGAGATTCCATCAGGCCCAACAGCCTTTGTCACATCCAGCTCCAGCAGACACCTTTTGCCCTCATCACTGGTGAGATCAAATTCCTCCACGGTAGCTTGGTTTGCCTTCTCCTCATTTAGTGCAGGGGCTTCTCCTTGTTCTATTGTGATGACCTCCTGGAATCTCTTGTTGAGTTCTTCATACACCTCCTTGTCATTCTCAGTGTATCTGTTTTCCCCTTTTTAAATTTCATCACTTGTTCTTCACTGTTGTTTTCCTCCTGATGTGGCTGTGGAGCAGCTTCGGTTGGGTCTTGACTTTACTCGCTATGTAATTTTCATACTGTCTCTCTGCTTCCCTCCTCACTCTGAGGTACTCATTTCTGGCCCTCTGGTATCTCTGCCTGCTCTCCGGTGTTCTGTTATTTCTGTTGTTTCTCCATGTTCTTTTACTCAGTTGCTTCGCTACCTTACATTCCTGGTTGAACCATGGGTTTTCTGTTGTTTTTCGTCTTTCTCCTTTTGGACCGGGATAAACCTGTTTGCAGCTTCCTGGCACTTCTGGGTGACAACATCCATCATGTCCTGTACATTCTTGTCTCTAAGTTCTGTTTCCCATGGAATTGCCCTTAGGAAGTTCTTCATCTCGTCATATTTTCCTCTTCGATAATTTAGTCTTTTCCCCTCCGATCCCATCCTTGGATAGGTTATCCCTGCCTCCAACAAGTACTCAAAAGTCAGTACACTGTGGTCACTCATTCCTATGGGGGCTTCAACTTTGACTTCCCTTATTTCTGATTCATTCTGGGTGAATATCAAGTCGAATCTAGCTGGTTCATCATTGCCTCTCACTCTTGTGGGTTCCCTGACATGCTGGCTCAGAAAGTTCCTTGTTGCCACTTCCAAGAGTTTAGCTCTCCATGTATCTGCACCACCGTGTGGGTCCCCATTCTCCAAGTCTATCTTTTCATGGTTGAAATCGCCCATGATTATGAGTCTTGAGCCTTTCCTGCAGGCAACTGAACCTGCTCTCTCTATTATATTGTTGGTTGCCATGTTGTTCCTTTCAAACTCCTGTCTGGGTCTTCTGTCATTTAAGGAAAGGTTGTAAATGACTGTCACTATTTTACACTATTATCTTAGGTCCACCCATTGTTATAGTTCCTGTTATGTAATTTCTGAACCTGTCACATCCTGGAATTTCCATCTCATCAAAACTCCAGTCCTTCCTTATCAGCAGGGCCACTCCTCCACCTCCTCTCCCTTCCCTCTCCTTCCTTACTATATGGTAGTCCTTTGGAAACACAGCATCTGTTATGACTCCTGACAATTTTGTTTCCGTGAGTCCTATTACATCAGGGATTTCTTCTTGCGACCTTTCTGACAGTTCATTGATGGGATTGGTAATCCCCTCAATGTTTGAGTACATTACCTTGAAGCTCACTTTCTTATATCCAATTTCACCCTCACTCCCCACAAGTGTAGGAAGTTGTTCCATGGTCATTGCTACCTGGATAGGCTCATCCTCCTGTGAGGTAGTTGCCAGGGGTTCAGGGGGAGGTGGAGTGGGGAATGGAGGGCTTAGGTCTTGCTTAGGCCTGCTTGGGGCAGGAAGAAGTCCTGGGGGTGAGGGGGCAGGGATTGCTTGGGGAGAGGGCACGCCCTCCTGTGGTGTAGTTGACAGGGGTTTGGGGGAGGTAGAGTGGGGGATAGAGGGCTTAGGTCTTGCCTGGGCCTGCCTGGGTCAGGATGAAGACCAGGGGCTGGGAAAGCAGGGGATACTCTGGGTAAGGGGAGAGGGAAGATTTGGGTGATATGATGGGCATTGCACAGGGGCAAGGAAGGGTTTGTGCTGGGGGTTAGGGGGGCCCTATTAGGTGGTGGGCTGGGGTGTTGCAGTCCCCTCTGGGGTTCCAGAGTTGCTGGATTGGGGTTCCCCACTCCCCTCTGGGATTGCTGGGTTGGAGGTTGAAGTTCCCTGTCTCCCTTCCCTCTCCCTGCGCCTTTTCCTTGCATCTGCTGCCCTTACTATCTCGTCCCTGGTCATGTCCCACTGAACATATACCTCTTTGTAATTTCTTGCATATCTCAGTTTTCTCTTCTTTCCTACGATGTCCTCTTTGATGACCTCGCTCTTGAATACTACCTTGATCAATCTCTTTTTGTCTCTGTTGTACTGGCCAATCCGGAAAAACTGTTCTGTCTCGTTCAGCCCCTTCCATTCCTATCTCCTTAAATATCCCTGCCACTTCAGCTTTGTCTTTAGTCCTCCATTCCTCCCTTGTGAAACCCTCTTGTTCCTTCACACCTATTACTACTACAGCTCTTTTCCTTTACATTAGCTGGCTGGTGCATCTAGCTGCCTCCTGTGAGGTTACTGCTTTCATTACAACTTCCTTGACTATGCACATAGCTTCTGAGTTCTTCAGTATTTCAGCAAAGGTTGGACCAATTGTAGGGGTCCCTGCCATTGCTACATCACCTGGTACCTGGGGGTTGTGTGTGTGTGTGTGTGTACTCACCTAGTTGTACTCACCTAGTTGTGCTTGCGGGGGTTGAGCTCTGGCTCTTTGGTCCCGCCTCTCAACATGTCAATCAACAGGTGTACAGGTTCCTGAGCCTATTGGGCTCTATCATATCTACACTTGAAACTGTGTATGGAGTCAGCCTCCACCACATCACTTCCTAATGCATTCCATTTGTCAACCACTCTGACACTAAAAAAGTTCTTTCAAATATCTCTGTGGCTCATTTGGGCACTCAGTTTCCACCTGTGTCCCCTAGTGCGTGTGCCCCTTGTGTTAAAAAGCCTGTCTTTATCAACCCTGTCAATTCCCTTGAGGATCTTGAATGTGGTGATCATGTCCCCCCTAACTCTTCTGTCTTCCAACGAAGTGAGGTTTAATTCCCGTAGTCTCTCCTCGTAGCTCATACCTCTCAGCTCGGGTACTAGTCTGGTGGCAAACCTTTGAACCTTTTTCATTTTAGTCTTATGCTTGACTAGATATGGACTCCATGCTGGTGCCGCATACTCCAGGATTGGTCTGACATATGTGGTATATAATGTTCTGAAAGATTCCTTACACAAGTTTCTAAAGGCCGTTCTTATGTTAGCCAACCTGGCATATGCTGCTGCTGTTATCCTCTTGATATGAGCTTCAGGAGACAGGTCTGGCGTGATATCAACCCCCAGGTCTTTCTCTCTCTCTGACTCTTGAAGTATTTCATCTCCCAAGTGATACCTTGTATCTGGTCTCCTGCTTCCTACCCTGTCTTCATTACATTACATTTGCTTGGATTAAACTCTAACAGCCATTTGTTCGACCATTCCTGCAGCTTGTCCAGGTCTTCTTGAAGCCTCAAGCTGTCCTTCTATGTCTTAATCCTTCTCATAATTTTGGCGTCGTCAGCAAACATTGAGAGGAATGAGTCTATACTCTCTGGGAGATCATTTACGTATATCAGAAACAGGATAGGTCCAAGTACAGAGCCCTGTGGGACTCCACTGGTGACTTCACGCCAGTCTGAGGTCTCACCCCTCACTGTAACTCTCTGCTTCCTATTGTTTAGGTACTCCCTTATCAACTGGAGCGCCCTACCAGTTACTTCTGCCTGTTTCTCTAGCTTATGCATCAACCTTTTATGGAGTACTGTGTCAAAGGCTTTCCGACGGTCCAAAAAAATGCAGTCCGCCCACCCTTCTCTTTCTTGTTTAATCTTTGTCACCTGATCGTAGAATTCTATCAAGCCTGTAAGGCAAGATTTACCCTCCCTGAACCCATGTTGATGGGTTGTCACGAAGTCTCTTCTCTCCAGATGTGTTACTAGGTTTTTTCTCACAATCTTCTCCATCACCTTGCATGGTATACAAGTTAAGGATACTGGCCTGTAGTTCAGTGCCTCTTGTCTGTCACCCTTTTTGTATATTGGTACTACATTAGCAGTCTTCCATATTTCTGGTAGGTCCCACGTTTCCAGTGACCTACTTTACACTATGGAGAGTGGTAGGAAAGTGCTCCTGCACACTCTTTCAATACCCATGGCGAGATTCCATCCGACCCAACAGCTTTTCTCACATTTCGCTCCAATAGGTGCTTCTTGACCTCATCTCTTGTAATTTCGAACCTATCCAAGGTCACCTGGTTTGCTGCCACCTCTCCTAGCGCCGCGACCTCTCCCTGTTCTATTGTAAAGACCTCCTGGAACCTTTTGTTGAGTTCTTCACACACCTCTTTGCCATTCTCTGTGTACCTGTCCTCGCCCACCCTAAGTTTCATCACCTGTTCCTTCACTGTTGTCTTCCTCCTGATGTGACTGTGTAGTAGCTTGGGTTCGGTCTTGTCTTTATTAGCTATATCATTTTCATACCTTTTCTCAGCTGCTCTTCTCACACTGACATACTCGTTCCTGGTTCTCTGGTACCTCTCTCTACTTTCTGGTCTTCTGTTATTACGGAAGTTCCTCCATGCCCTTTTGTTCTGCTCCTTTGCTTTCATACATTCCTTGTTAAACCATGGATTCTTCCTTTGCTTCTCTGTTTTTTCCTGTCGGGCTGGGACAAACCTGCTTACAGCCTCCTGACATTTTTGGGCGACATAGTCCATCATGTCTTGTACGGACTTGGTTCCGAGTTCTGTGTCCCAATGTATATCCCATAGGAATTTATTCATTTTCTCATAGTTTCCCTTTCGGTACGCCAGCCCTTTGGTTCCCAGTGTGTTTATGTGTGTTTGAGCGTGTGCGTGCGAGTGCGTGCGAGTGCGTGCGTGCCTGTGTGTGGTCGCGCGCGCGCGCGCGCGTGTGTGTGTGTGTGTGTAGCAAGAGCTGGTCAATACCGTCATGAGCCTTGTGCCACCAGACGAGTAATGAGTGTGAAATACTAACAGCGGCACAAGCCGTCTATTCAATAGTTTCACAATGTACATTCCAATAATCCAAGACAAGTATCAGTGAGTTGTATGCTGAGCTCTTGCTGATGATTCCTGCTTCTGAATACTGATGGTGCAAGGTTTTTCCCACAGTGCAATAATAATATGCCGAATGTAATATGCCGAAGTCAGTGGGAATAACCGGTAAAGTAGGACGCTGGATACTCAGTTTTCTGTCAAACAGGACTCAGCGAGTAACTGTCAACCATATAAAATCTAGTCCAAGTGCAGTGAAAAGCTCTGTACCTCAGGGTACAGTCCTTGCACCGCTGCTTTTCCTTATTCTCATATCAGATATAGACAAAAATACAAGTCACAGCTTCGTATCATCCTTTGCAGATGACACAAAAATCAGTATGAAAATTACCTAGGCTGAGGACATTGAAAAACTTCAAGCTGATATTAATAAAGTTTTCGACTGGGCATCAGAAAATAACATGATGTTCAACAGTGATAAATTCCAGGTACTCAGGTACGGTAAAAATGAGGATCTTAAACATAATACAGAGTACAAAACACAATCAAATGTACCCATAGTAGGAAAACCGCATGTAAAGGATTTGGGAATAATAATGTCTGACGACCTAACGTTTAAGGAGCATAACCAAGCAAATATTGCGACAGCCAGAAAAATGATAGGATGGATTACGAGAACTTTCAAATCCAGGGATCCCATCACAATGGTTGTACTCTTCAAGTCACTTGTGTTGTCCCGTCTTGAGTACTGCTCAGTACTCACTTCCCCCTTCAGAGCAGGAGAGATTGCTGAAATAGAGAGAATACAGAGAACATATACGACACGCATAGACGCAATAAAGCACCTAAATTATTGGGATCGTCTCAAAGCCCTCCAAATGTACTCACTAGAAAGAAGACGAGAGAGATATCAAATAATATACACCTGGAAGATACTGGAGGGCCAAGTACCAAATCTACACAGTAAAATAACAACGTACTGGAGTGAACGACATGGAAGAAAATGTAGAATAGAACCAGTGAAGAGCAGAGGTGCCATAGGCACAATCAGAGAACACTGTATAAACATCAGAGATCCGTGGTTGTTCAACGTCCTCCCAGCGAGCATAAGAAATATTGCCGGAACAACCGTGGACATTTTCAAGAGGAAACTAGATTTATTCCTGCAAGGAGTGCCGGACCAACCGGGCTGTGATGGGTATGTGGGCCTGCGGGCCGCTCCAAGCAACAGCCTGGTGGACCAAACTCTCACAAGTCAAGCCTGGCCTCGGGCCGGGCTTGGGGAGTAGAAGAACTCCCAGAACCCCATCAACCAGGTATCAACCAGGTATCAACCAGGTATCAACCAGGTATCGATGATGAAGAAGAAGAAGAAGAGGAGGAGGAGGAGGAGGAAGAAGAAGAAGAAGAAGAAGAAGAAGAAGAAGAAGAAGAAGAAGAAGAAGAAGAAGAGGAGGAGGAGGAGGAGGAGGAAGAAGAAGAAGAAGAAGAAGAAGAAGAAGAAGAAGAAGAAGAAGAAGAAGAAGAAGAAGAAGAAGAAGAAGAAGAAGAAGAAGAAGAAGAAGAAGAGGAGGAGGAGGAGGAGGAGGAGGAGGAGGAGGAAGAAGAAGAAGAAGAAGAAGAAGAAGAAGAAGAAGAAGAAGAAGAAGAAGAAGAAGAAGAAGAAGAAGAAGAAGAAGAGAGAAGAAGAAGAAGAAGAAGAAGAAGAAGAAGAGAAGAAGAAGAAGAAGAAGAAGAAGAAGGAGGAGGAGGAGGAGGAGGAGGAGGAGGAGGAAGAAGAAGAAGAAGAAGAAGAAGAAGAAGAAGAAGAAGAAGAAGAAGAAGAAGAAGAAGAAGAAGAAGAAGAGAGAAGAAGAAGAATCAACTGTAACAAGTGATCAAGGTATTGACCCAAAGATCCATTGATGGTTGACTCACATTAAACTGACTAACACTGACCCACTGACAATTAACTTACATTAAACTTATTCATTCACTTGTTCACTCAAGTGTAACTTCCCCACATTTTCTCATTGCGGGGAGATTCACCCACATTGACTCACTGAGGTGAAACTCATCCACAATGACTCATTAAGGGGTTAACACAGACACACTGACTCACCGAGCATTAACTGCTCCAAATTGACCCAATGAGGAGTAACTCACCTGCAATGGTGGGTAACTCACACACATTGACTCATTGATTCAGTGTGAGTATATCATATACAGCGAGGTGTAACTCACTCACAGTGTCTCATTAAAAGCTGAATCATCCACAGGGAGGTGTAACTCCTTCACATTAACTCTTTGAATGGTAAATCATCCAATTTGAGGTGTACCTCACTCACATTGACTCATGAAGGGTTAATCACCCACAGGAAGATGTGACTCACTCACATTGACTAATTGAAGGTAAATCACCCACAGGGAGGTCTAACTCACGAAGGTTCACAGAGGAAAACTCACACATGTTCACAGAGGGAATCTAACACACACACTAACATTCTTAGTAGTAACTAACGCATTCTAATTCACTGAAAATTAACTCACAAATGCTGGTGAGTATTGATGATGGTGTGTGGATGTTTCTAGCAACGTGTCTCTAACATGTGAATAAACAATTAAGAGTACCTTCTGAACCTCGTCTTTCAACACTCTCGGATCAATGAGGAGATTTAAGTCACGGGATATTATTATTTTTTGAAAATTCGTCTTCCTTGTATGTTGGAAAATTGCAGCAAAACACAGAAGAGGGAGAATGAACATTGAGTTTAACAGACTGCAAGCACGGAAGATTCGGTGTCTGGCAGTCACAGTAGCTGGCTGTAGTTAGTGTATGTGTTGTGGGAACACCTATAAATTTGCTCACGTGACAGTGAATTGCAATTTATAATATAAGTGAGAATGTCTGTCTGTCTAAAATTGAAGGTCAGGTGCTTAGGGATAACCTCACCCAACTTTGCATGATGAATGGCCTGGCGTATGGGACTCCCATAGGCTGGTCAGGGTCGATGATATTTAAATGATTTAGAAAATAAAGCCAATTATAAAAAACTAGTGCGATTTTCATGTATTCTAATGTAAAATATTTGGTGTCAATCCCCCTAGAGTTGTTTCTTATCAAAAAATATTTTTCTGAGTGACTTTACAGATGTTTCAGTTCCTCTTAATAATCATTTTCTGAGAGAAAGGAAAGCGGATTAAGCAGTAGCGAAAAGGGAGAGAAGGAAGTGGGTAAATGGGGGGAAACGGGTTAGGACAATTGATGGGAAAATGGGAAGGATCAGAGGGCTGCAATGAGGGGTAAGTGGGGTAAAGAGTGGAGAAGATAAGGAAACAGCAGAAAGAGGGGGAATTAAGAGACTCAAATGCAGCAGGATATCTTCACGCACACACACACACACACACACACACACACACACACACACACACACCACACACACACACACACACACACACACACACACAACACACACACAGGGGCCTCGTAGCCTGGTGGATAGTGCGCAGGACTCTTAATTCTGTGGCGCGGGTTCGATTCCCGCACGAGGCAGAAACAAATGGGCAAAGTTTCAATCACCCTGAATGACCCTGTTACCTAGCAGTAAATAGGTAGCTGGGAGTTAGTCAGCGGTCACGGGCTGCTTCCTGGTGTGTGTGTGTGTGTGTGTGGTGTGGAAAAAAAAGTAGTTAGTAAACAGTTGATTAACAGTTGAGAGGCAGGCCGAAAGAGCAAAGCTCAAACCCTGCAAAACACAACTAGGTGAATACACACACACACACACACACACACAGTGTGAGGAACTCAACAATAGGTTCCAGGAGGCCTTCACAATAGAACATGGTGAGATCACTGTGCTAGGAGAGGGGCCAGTAAACCAGGTGGCCTTGGAAGGGTTCGAAATTACGAGATGTGAGGTCAAGAGACACCTGATGGATCAGGATGTGAGCAAGGCTCTTGGTCCAGATGGGATATCACCATGGGTATTAAAAGAGTGTGCAAAGGCACAGTGTTCTTAACTTGTATACTATGCAAAGTGATGGAGAAGATCGTGAGAAAAAATCTAGTAACACATCTGGAGAGAAGGGACTTCGTGACAAATCGCCAACATGGGTTCAGGGAGGGTAAATCTTGCTTTACAGACTTAATAGAATTCTACGATCAGGTGCCAAAGATTAAGCAAGAAAGAGAAGGGTGGGCACACTGCATTTTTTTGGACTGTAGGAAAGCCTTTGATACAGTCCCCCATAAGAGGCTGGTACATAAGCTGGAGAGTCAGGAAAAAGTAACTGGTAAAGTGCTCCAGTGGATAAGGGAATACCTAAGCAATAGGAAGCAGAGAGTTACAGTGAGAGGTGAGACCTCAAATTGGCGTCAAGTTACCAGTGGAGTCCCACAGGGCTCTGTACTCGGGCCTATCCTGTTTCTAATATACGTGAACGATCTCCCGGAGGGTATAGACTCATTCCTCTCAATGTTTGCTAGCGATGCAAAAATTATGAGAAGGATTAAGTAAGAGGAGTGCTTGAGGCTTCAAGAAGACCTAGACAAACTAAAGGAATGGTCGAACAAATGGTTGTTAGAGTTTAACAAGCAAATGTAATGTAATGAAGATAGGTGTAGGGAGCAGGAGGCCAGTTACAAGGTATCATTTGGGCGATGAAATTCTACACGAGTCAGAGAGAGAGAAAGACCTGGGGGTGTATGTCACTCCAGACCTGTCCCCTGAAGCCCATATCAAGAGGATAACATTAGCAGCATATGCCAGGTTGGCTAACATAAGAACGGCATTTAGACACTTGTGCAAGGAATCATTCAGAACTTTGTATACCACCTATGTCAGACCAATCTGGGAGTATGCAGCCCCAGCATGGAGTCCATATCTAGTTAAGCAGAAGACCAAACTGGAAAAAGTTCAAAGGTTTTCCACCAGACTAGTACCCGGGCTGAGAGATATGAGCTACGAGGAGATACTACGGGAATTAAACCTCACGTCGCTAGAAGACAGAAGAGTTAGGGGGGATATGATCATCACATACAAGATTCTCAGAGGAATTGACAGGGTAAAAAAGACGGGCTATTTAACACAAGAGGGCACACGCACTAGGGGACACAGGTGGAAACTGAGTGCCCAAATGAGCCACAGAGATACTTTCAGATACTTTTCCACAGTTAGAAAGAATTTTTTTAGTGTCAGAGTGATTGACAAATGGAATACTTTAGTCAGTGATGTGGTGGAGGCTGACTCCATACACAGTTTCAATTGTTGATATGATAGAGCCATATAGGCTCAGGAACCTGTACACCAGTTGATTGACAGTTGAGAGGCTGGACCAAAGAGCCAGAGCTCAACACCCGCAAGCACAAATAGGTGAGTACACACACACACACACACACACGTCTTGGGTCTGCTTTGATCGTGAGCAGACGTGTAGAGTCAGCGGTCCGCGTTAACCGAGGGAACAATAGGGGTCAAGGGAGCGGGTGTACTGTGCAGTGAGAATCGAGACAGTGTAAATTGAACAGTGGCATTGTAATGCAACACATTGATCACATCTCGTGGTGAATTATCTTAGTGAATTTAGAGAAGATAGCTAGTGAAGATCGACTTCTTGAGGCAGCATCAGTCACATCAGCCGGGACCCAAGTGGAGACCTGAAGACCTCACAGGATTACCGACGACACGCCGTGTATTCACCTAGAGTGCTTGTGGGGGGCTGACTGGTGTCTCTCATAAGTCTCCAGCAGTGTACAAGGTTTATATAAGGGGGCATATTCATTAAAATTCATGTAAATTAAAAGTGGTTCAATTTGCTTATAAATTTAGTATGAAATGGTTATAGAAAGGGCTGCAACTGGTCCAAGTTTCACCATCACACCCTAAACAGAAAAAGAGAAAAAAAATACACAACGTATTATGCAACGAATTTTCAACATTTTCAAATAGTTTCAGGGAACACATGTGTCAACTAAAATCATTTCTATAACACTCAGATATTAAATTTAGCACATAATAAAGGATTGTAGTGATCAGTTTTTCAAAAAAGTGTTTAGTGCAATAATATAATTATTCAATGTTACCCTTCCAAAAATATGCAATATATGATGTTTATAAATTTTTATAAAATCAACAAATGGATTTTGGACTAAAGTGTCTACTAAATGCTGTAGAAGCACAAACACTACATATAAGGTGTAATTTGCATGTAAATTGATTAATAAATGAAAGCTCTGAAGTACTTTGAAGTTGTAAATTACTTTCCAGAGTAAAATAAAGATCCAAGTTCGGCCACCTGTAGCTGAGCTTGACTTCGACAGATTTCGTTCATAATTGGCACCCTTGCAGATAGGCATCCATTGAGCAAGGTGTGCAAGTTTCATGCAAATCCCTTGATAACAAACAGAAAAAAAAATTGTCAAAAAAAAGAAAAAAAAAAAAAAAAAATTACACATATATATATATTGCACATACATATTACAATTATTACAAGAGTTTGTGCTTCTACAGCACATAGTAGACATTTTAGTTGACACATGTGTTCCCTGAGATTATTTGAGAATGTTGAACATTCGTTGCATAATACGTTGTGTATTTTTTTTCCTTTTCTGTTTAGGGTGTGATGGTGAAACTTGGACCAGTTGCAGCCCTTTCTATAACCATTTCATACATAAATTTATAAGCAGATTGAACCACTTTTAATTTACATGAATTTAAATGAATATGCCCCCTAATATCATATCATAGACACTATTGCATTCCATTCAATAATACAATCGTAATAATACAATCGTGATAGACAGGTAACAGGGACAGCAACTGTGAGCTCACTGGGAACCCAGATAAGCCGCTAATCCTCCCCCACCCGCCGTAATCTGAAGACTACACCTAACCCATCTCTTAACCCCCCATCTCACTCTCCCAACACACTCCCCCCCCCCACCACCACTCCCACTCTCCCAAAACACTCCCCCCCACCCCCCACCACACCCACTCACACTAGGACTATTCTTGCTCTCTTTCTTGCTCTCTTTCTCTTGACAAGGGCAACATGGCAGGTGGACGCAACAGGGACACAGGGAACAGTCAAATTGATCAAACGAGGGACATGTTAACCCAAGTTCTGGAGGGATTCAGGAAGGAGATGCAGGAAATGAGGATTACAATTAACAACCTGCAAAGTGAGCTGACATCAGCAAGGGAGGAGATCAAATCCCTCACAGAAAAAAATAAAAAGACCGAGCATCAGATTATCATCCAAAGGGAAGGTGGGAATGTTACATTGGAAGGAAATGCCTCTGTACCTGAAACATTTGCAGACATACTGAAAAAGAGCCCAGAAGCAATGGACACAGTGAGGGAGGTAGCGATGCAAGCAGCCACCTCACAGGAAGCAGCAAGATGCACCACTCAGCTGCTGGAGAGAAAAAGATCAGTGGTAGTTGTAGGCATAAAAGAACAGGAGGGATCCAACAGGCAAGAATGGAATAGCAAGGATAGAGAGGCAGTACAGGGGCTACTGAAGGGGTTACAGATGGAAGGGGCTAAACGAAACATTGAGAAGGTTTTCAGGTTGGGCTGGTACAACAAGGACAGAAACCGACTTGTAAAGGTGGTGTTTACAAACGAAACCACGAAGGAGGATATTCTCGAAAGGAAGAGTCGACTGCAGCATGTGGAGGGATACAAGAAAGTATTCCTGCAGAGGGACAGGACGAAGGAGGAGAGAGCCAGGGCAGCAGAGGCAAGGAGGAAGCGCAGGGAGGGAGAAGCAAACCAGGAAATCACAGCCCCCAACACAACAGTCCTAGAGACAAGAGGGGAACCCAAAACCAGCATCCCAGCAACACCAGAGGGGAGGGCAACCCCACCACCCCCCTCTGCATAGAAACCCTCCCTTCCCCTCACCCTATCTGCCCCCACCCAACCCTCACTCCCCCCCCCCCCCATTCTTACCCTGTCATCCCTTCCCCATTCCCATCTTGTCCCCCCTCCCACCTTTTTCCCCCTGTCCCCCCTCCCCCTTCATCCCATACCCTCCCTATCCCTCCTCTCCCCTCACCCTGTATCCTCCATGTCCCCCCTATCTCCTTAACCCTACCTGTCCCCCCTTCCATGAAACCCCCACCCCTCACCCCAAACTCCCCTGAAACCCTGCAAACCACCTCACAGATCATCTCACCCACTGAAAAGCTTCCCACACCAGCAGAATGCTCGCCAAGAAAGGGACAAGAAAATGAACTGAAGAAAGTGAGCTTCAAGGCAATGTACACTAACATAGATGGAATTACTAATAAAACAAGTGAACTCGGAGAATGGGCACTAGAAAAAAAAAACATAATATAGCACTCACAGAAACAAAGCTAACAAACACCATAACAAACGCAGTGTTTCCACAGGGCTACTATGTAGTGAGGAAAGAGAGAGAAGGGAGAGGAGGAGGTGGTGTAGCTTTGCTACTAAGAGAAGGTTGGAGTTTCGAAGGGATGGTAAATCAGACCTGTGAAGGTTTCAGTGATTACATATCCGGCACCATAGCAACTGGAGGACAGAAAATTATAGTAGTAGTCATACATAACCCCCCACCGAATGTCAGAAGACCCAGACAGGAATATGATAGAAACAACTTGGCAACCATCAATATAATAGAGAGAGCAGCTTCTGTGGCTAGCAGGAACGGATCCAGACTTCTAATCATGGGAGACTTCAACCATGGAAAGATAGATTGGGGGAACAGAGACCCACATGGAGGCCCAGACACATGGAGAGCTAAGCTGCTGGACGTGGCAACAAGAAACTTTCTAAGTCAACACGCCAAGGGACCGACAAGAACGAGAAGAGGGGAAACCAGCCTTGCTTGATCTGATATTTACCCTGAGTCGGATATAAGGGAAGTTAAGTTGGAAGCCCCCTTGGGAATGAGTGATCATAGTGTATTGAGCTTTGAGTACCTGGTTGAGCTAGGAATTATCACCCCCAAAAAAGAACTGGGAAACAAAGGGCTGGCGTACCGAAAGGGAAACTATGAGGAGATGAATAAATTCCTATGGGATATACATTGGGACACAGAACTCAGAACCAAGTCCGTACAAGACATGATGGACTATGTCACCCAAAAATATCAGGAGGCTGTAAGCAGGTTTGTCCCAGCCCAACAGGAAAACACAGAGAAGCAAAGGAAGAATCCGTGGTTTAATAGGGAATGTATGAAAGCAAAGGAGCTGAACAAAAGGCATGGAGGAACCTCCGTAATAACAGAACACCAGAAAGTAGAGAGAGGTACCAGAGAACCAGGAACGAGTATGTTAATGTGAGAAGAGCAGCTGAGAAAAGTAATGAAAATGATTTAGCTAATAAAGCCAAGACCGAACCAATGCTACTACACAGTCACATCAGGAGGAAGACAACAGTGAAGGAACAGGTGATGAAACTTAGGGTGGGCGAGGACAGGTACACAGAGAATGACAAAGAGGTTTGTGAAGAACTCAACAAAAGGTTCCAGGAGGTCCTTACAATAGAACAGGGATAAGTCACGGCGCTAGAAGAGGTGGCAGCAAACCAGGTGACCTTGGAAAGGTTTGAAATTACAAGAGATGAGGTCAAGAAGCACCTATTGGAGCTGGATGTGAGAAACCTGTTGGGCCGGACAGAATCTCACCATGGGTATTGAAAGAGTGTGCAGGAGCACTTTGCTTGCCAGTCCTCCATAGTGTATAGTAGGTCACTGGAAACGGGAGACCTACCAGAAATATGGAAGACTGCTAATGTAGTACCAATATACAAAAAGGGTGACAGACAAGAGGCACTGAACTACAGGCCAGTGTCCTTAACTTGTATACCATGCAAGGTGATGGAGAAGATTGTGAGAAAAAACCTAGTAACACATCTGGAGAGAAGAGACTTCGTGACAACCCATCAACAGGGGTTCAGGGAGGGTAAATCTTGCCTTACAGGCTTGATAGAATTCTATGATCAGGTGGCAAAGATTAAGCAAGAAAGAGAAGGATGGGCGGACTGCGTTTTTTGGACTGTCGGAAAGCTTTTGACACAGTACCCCATAAAAGGTGTGATGCATAAGCTGGAGAAACAGGCAGGAGTAACTGGTAGGGCGCTCCAGTGGATAAGGGAGTACCTAAGCAATAGGAAGCAGAGAGTTACAGTGAGGGGTGAGACCTCAGAATGGCGTGAAGTCACCAGTGGAGTCCCACAAGTCTCTGTGCTTGGATCTATCCTGTTTCTGATATACGTAAATGATCTCCCAGAGGGTATAGACTCATTCCTCTCAATGTTTTGCTGACGACGCCAAAATTATGAGAAGGATTAAGACAGAGGAAGACAGCTTGAGGCTTCAAGAAGACCTGGAGAAGCTGCAGAAATGGTCGAACAAATGGCTGTTAGAGTTTAAACCCAAGCAAATGTAATGTAATGAAGATAGGGGTAGGAAGCAGGAGACCAGATACAAGGTATCATTGGGAGATGAGATACTTAAGGAGTCAGAGAGAGAGAAAGACCCGGGGTTGATATCAAGCCAGACCTGTCCCCTGAAGCTCATATCAAGAGTATAACATCAGCAGCATATGCCAGGTTGGCTAACATAAGAACGCCCTTTAGAAACTTGTGTAAGGAATCTTTCAGAACATTATATACCACATATGTCAGACCAATCCTGGAGTATGCGGCTCCAGAATGGAGTCAATATCTAGTCAAGCATAAGACTAAACTGAAAAGGTTCAAAGGTTTGCCACCAGACTAGTACCCGAGCTGAGAGGTATGAGCTATGAGGAAAGACTACGGGAATTAAACCTCACTTCGTTGGAAGACAGAAGAGTTAGGGGGACATGATCACCACATTCAAGATTCTCAAGGGAATCGACAGGGTTGATAAAGACAGGCTATTTAACACAAGGGGCACACGAACTATGGGACACAGGTAGAAACTGAGTGCCCAAATAAGCCACAGAGATATTAGAAAGAACTTTTTTAGTGTCAGAGTGGTTGACAAATGGAATGCATTAGGAAGTAATGTGGTGGAGGCTGACTCCATACACAGCTTCAAGTGTAGATATGATAGAGCCCATTAGGCTCAGGAACCTGTACACCTGTTGATTGACGGTTGAGAGGCGGGACCAAAGAGCCACAGCTCAACCCCCGCAAGCACAACTAGGTGAGTACAACTAGGTGACTACACACACAAACACACACACACACACACACACACACACACACACACACACACACACACACACACACACACACACACACACACACACACACACACACACACACACACAAACACACACACACACACACACACACACACAGATGTTAGGAAGTTTTCTTTTAGCGTGAGAGTAGTTAGAAAATGGAATGCACTTCAGGAACAGGTTGTGGATGCAAATACTATTCATAATTTTAAAACCAGGTATGATAGGGAAATGGGACAGGAGTCATTGCTGTAAACAACCGATGCTCGAAAGGCGGGATCCAAGAGTCAATGCTCGATCCTGCAGACACAACTAAGTGAGTACACACACACACGTGTGTACTCATCTAATTGTCCAACAAATGGCTGTTGAAGTTCAACCCGAGTAAATGCAAATTAATGAAACTAGGCAGTGGAAACAGGAGGCCAGACACAGGATACAGAATATGAGATGAAGTACTTAATGAAACAGACAGAGAGAAAGATCTAGGAGTTGATATCAAACCAAACCTGTCTCCTGAAGCCCACATAAAGAGAATAACGTCTGCGGCATAAGCGAGGCTGGCTAACATCAGAACGGCGTTCAGGAACCTGTGTAAGGAATCATTCAGAATCTTGTACACCACATATGTAAGACCAATCCTGGAGTATGCGGCCCCAGGCATGGAGCCCGGACCTTGTCAAACACAAGACGAAGCTGGAAATCCAAAGGTATGCTACTAGACTAGTCCCAGAACTAAGAGGCATGAGTTATGAGGAAAGGCTGCGGGAAATGCACCTTACGACACTGGAAGACAGAAGAGTAAGGGGGGACATGATCACAACCTACAAAATCCTCAGGGGAATCGACCGGGTAAACAAGGATGAACTATTCAACACTGGAGGAATGCGAACAATGGGACACAGATGGAAACTGAGTACCCAAATGAGCCACAGAGACATTAGAATTAACTTTTTCAGTGTCAGAGTAGTTATTAAATGGAATGCACTAGGAAGTGATGTGGTGGAGGCTGACTCCATACACAGTTTCAAATGTAGATATGATAGAGCCCCGTAGGCTCAGGAATCTGTACACCAGTTGATTGACGGTGGAGAGGCGGGACCAAAGAGCCAAAGCTCAACCCCCGCAAGCACAATTAGGTGAGTGCAATTAGGTGAGTACAAACACACACACACACATACACACACACACACACACACACACACACACACACACACACACACACACACACACACACACACACACACACACACACACACACACACACACACACACAAGGGGCCCCGTAGCCTGGTGGATAGCGCGCAGGACTCGTAATTCTGTGGCGCGGGTTCGATTCCCGCACGAGGCAGAAACAAATGGGCAAAGTTTCTTTCACCCTAAGTGCCCCTGTTACCTAGCAGTAAATAGGTACCTGGGAGTTAGTCAGTTGTCACGGGCTGCTTCCTAGGGTGTGTGTGTGTGGTGTGGAAAAAAAAAAAAAAAAAAAAAAAAAATAGTTAGTAAACAGTTGATTGATAGTTGAGAGGCGGGCCGAAAGAGCAAAGCTCAACCCCCGTAAAAACACAACTAGTAAACACACACACACACACACACACACTCACACACACACACACAGAGGCGGGACCAAAGAGCCAAAGCTCAACCCCCGCAAGCACAATTAGGTGAGTACACACACACACACACATCATTTATTTATTTTTTTAACATCACATTACACAATCATTTTGACAATAATTTTATTTTATTTTAGACATAGGAAATGTAGAATAAGTTATGTGAGAGGGGCGGACTGTAGCGTAACTGCTGCTGCTCCTCACTGACTAATTTGTGGGGAAGGGAGGGAGGGTAGTGTGTTGAAGGTTGGGGGAGGTGTGTAATAGGGTGGGGGAGGTGTGTGGAAGTTTGGGGGAGGTGTGTGGAAGTTTGGGGGAGGTGTGGGGAAGAAAGGGGGAGGTGTTTGAAGGGTAGGAGGGAGGTATGGGCACGGACGGAGGTGTGTGGGGTAGACACGATAGCAAGGGGGAAGAGGGGGTGGTGGGGTTCGAACTGGGATGTACTCAGGCACAATATTATCATTGCCGTAGCGATGCATGCGGAGATCAATCTGAATCTTTGCCTCTTGTATAATATCCATCAAACGCCTCACAACTATCCAGTCACTAAAAGACCCCATGTTATCCTTATATTCCTTAGCGAGGAGCCAAGAGTCATTGATTGAAGAACGGGTAACATGGTCCAGGAAGGAGAGGACGTGGTAGGCGCAGGTATTGTAGAGTGGACGCTGGAATACGGCCTTCACCACCGTCAATTGGTCTCTGGTAATTCCGTGTCTCTTGGCATAGTCCCTAAACAGGTAGTGGACACCACGGGGAGTAGAGTCATAGTAGAGGTAGCGGCCGTCTCCACACCGGAATACGGCCACGGTATGAATCGCCGTTGGCAGGTATATTGCCAGAAACATTCCCTCTCCGCAGGCAAGGGCACTCTCCCGCCTCAGCTCCTTGTCTATTACTAATCGACACTGTCCTAATGGTCGGTGGGTTTTTTGAAGAACCTCGCGGACGTCTTGTTCATACAAGATTCTGATAGTCTTCAGGAAGGGATGGTACGTCCCGATGTATAGGACTTCCATCCTGAATGTTACTATATAGTCTACTCAGTGACAATTGGAGTACAATTTATATCACAGATAGGGATTAATATAGTTAGGGAGTATTATTATATTAAGTTGATATTTTGAAATTCTATATTTTATTCATAAATGATCATTGTTGTTCAGTGAAGAGCGTGAGTGTTGTATACAGTTAAGTTTGTTGTGTAGTGTAGCTAGGGAGGTAATGTTGTGCACAGTAGTTTATGATAGTGTTACAGTGTAGTTGTTGGTGGTTTTGTGTTGTGTAGTTAATATAAGCTTATGATAGTGTTGGACAGTGTAGGTGTTGATAGTGTTGGACAGTGTTGGCAGATAGTGTTGGACAGTGTAGGTGTTGATAGTGTTGGACAGTGTTGGTGTTGATAGTGTTGGACAGTGTAGGTGTTGATAGTGTTGGACAGTGTAGGTGTTGATAGTGTTGGACAGTGTAGGTGTTGATAGTGTTGTACAGTGTAGGTGTTGATAGTGTTGGACAGTGTAGGTGTTGATAGTGTTGGACAGTGTAGGTGTTGATAGTGTTGGACAGTGTAGGTGTTGATAGTGTTGTACAGTGTAGATGTTGATAGTGTTGGACAGTGTAGGTGTTGATAGTGTTGGACAGTGTAGGTGTTGATAGTGTTGGACAGTGTAGGTGTTGATAGTGTTGGACAGTGTAGGTGTTGATAGTGTTGTACAGTGTAGGTGTTGATAGTGTTGGACAGTGTAGGTGTTGATAGTGTTGTACAGTGTAGGTGTTGATAGTGTTGGACAGTGTAGGTGTTGATAGTAATAGGACAGTGTAGGTCTTGGTAGTGTTGGACAGTGTAGGTGTTGATAGTGTTGGACAGTGTAGGTGTTGATAGTGTTGTACAGTGTAGGTGTTGATAGTGTTGGACAGTGTAGGTGTTGATAGTGTTGGACAGTGTAGGTGTTGATAGTGTTGGACAGTGTAGGTGTTGATAGTATAGGACAGTGTAGGTGTTGATAGTGTTGTGTATTGTGGTTTATGATAACGATATGAATTGTAGTTGATGATTGTGCTGCGCTGTGTACATAGTGAGTTGTTCATTGCAGTTAGTGATAGTGTTGTGTAGTGTAGCAGACAAATATGTTGCATGTTGTTGTTGTTGTAAAAGATTCGCTACCTGGAACAAAAAGTCCCAAGCAGCACGGGCTATGGTGAGTATTATTATATAATGTGCATATATTATGTAGTGTGCATATTATAGTTCGCGATAGTGTTGTATGGTGTTGATATTATTGGTGTTGTTGGTGATAGTATTGTGTCTTTAAGTTGGTGACAGTGTCGAATAGTGAAATTGGTGATAGTGTTGTGTTGTGACGTTATTGATATTACTGTGTAGTGTAGATGGTAACAGTAGTGCGTGGTATGATTAATTATATGGTTGTGTAGTGTAGATGCTGATTGTGTTGTAAAGTGTAGTTAGCGATTGTGTTGTTTATTGATCGTAATGTTCTATATTGTCTTTAGTGAGAGTATTGTATAGTTTAGATGGTGAAAGTGTTTTGAAGTGTAGTTAGTGATTGTGTTGTGTGGATAATTATAGTGTTAAACAGTGTAGTTTTTATTATTGTTCTGGAGTGTAGTTGGTGACATTGTTTTGTAGGGTAGTTAATTAATGTTCTACAGTGTAGGTGTTAGTGCTGTCTTGTTTGGTTAGTTTCAGTGCAGACGATGAGTCACAATAACGTGGATGAAGATATGATGACCAAACCACACATCAGAAAGTTGGGAGACCCATACCACTCAGATAGTTACAGTGTTCTACAGTGTAGTTGGTGGTGGGTTGTGTAGTATTTCATGGGGAGATTTTTTGAGTGCATTTGTTTTATAATGTGCTGTGATCAGTGATAGCGTAGCTAGAGATAGTGAAATTAGTGATAGTGTTGTACTGTGTTTTAAGTGATGGATACCTACTACGGTACAGTCTTATTAGTGACTGTGTGGTGAACTTTAGTTTGTGATCGTGTTTGCGTTCCGACGATTTAGTAGTGTTATACAGTGTAGTTTGTAACAGTGTTTCATAGTGTAGTTGTTAATAGTGTTTTGCATTATAGTTACAGTGTAGTTATGCTATATATAGTCTTCCCGGTTTGGAGCCTTCTTTTCATAGTTACTTGAGTAGTTATTGATAGTGTTGTGAAGTTAGTTGCAGTGTTCTACAGTGCAGGTGATATTTTGTGTAGTATTGGTGATGATAGTGTTTAGTTCATTTGTTAATAGTGTTATGTAGTGTAGTTGGTGTTTGTGTTATGTAGTATAGTTGGTGTTTGTGTTTTATAATGTGGTTGTTTGTGTTACATAGTCTAGTTGGTGTTTGTGTTGTGAGGTGTGGTTGGTATTTGTGTTGTGTATTGGGGTTGGTATATGTGTTGTGTAGTGTAGTTGGTGTTTGTGTTGTGAAGTTTCGTTGGTGTTTGAGCTGTGTTGGTTGGTTTTTGTTTGTGTGATGTAGTTTAGTTTAAGTTTGTGTTGAGTAGTGTGCTTTGTTTTTGTGAAGGGCGGCTTGTGTTTGCGTTGTGTACTGTTGTTTGTTTTGTGTAGTAGGTTTTGTTGGTTGTCTTGTGCTGTGTGGTTGGTGTTGGTGTTTTTGTGTTGTGGTTGGTGTTGGCGTTGTATATTGTAGTTGGTGTTTTGTGTTGTGTAGTGTAGTTGGTGTTTGTGTTGAGTAGTGTGGTTCGTGTTTATGTTGTGTTGTGGTGATGGTGTTTGTGTTGTGTAATGTAGTTGGTGTTTGTGTTGTGGTGATGGTGTTTGTGTTGAGTAGTGTGGTTCGTGTTTATGTTGTGTTGTGGTGATGGTGTTTGTGTTGTGTAATGTAGTTGGTGTTTGTGTTGTGTAATGTAGTTGGTGTTTGTGTTGAGTAGTGTGGTTCGTGTTTATGTTGTGTTGTGGTGATGGTGTTTGTGTTGTGTAATGTAGTTGGTGTTTTGTGTTGAGTAGTGTAGTTGGTGTTTGTGTTGAGTAGTGTGGTTCGTGTTTATGTTGTGTTGTGGTGATGGTGTTTGTGTTGTGTAATGTAGTTGGTGTTTGTGTTGTGTAATGTAGTTGGTGTTTGTGTTGTGTAATGTAGTTGGTGTTTGTGTTGTGTAATGTAGTTGGTGTTTGTGTTGTGTAATGTAGTTGGTGTTTGTGTTGTGTAATGTAGTTGGTGTTTGTGTTGTGTAGTGTGGATGGTGTTTGGAGTCAGCCTGTCTTGTTATGGTTCTTGTTCTGTGTGTGTGTGTACTCACCTAGTTGTGCTTGTGGGGGTTGAGCTCTGGCTCTTTGGTCCCGCCTCTCAACCGTCAATCAACAGGTGTACAGATTCCTCCTGTGTGTGTGTGTGTGTGTTTGTGTGTGTATGTGTGTGTGTGTGTGCATGTGTGTGTGTGTGTGTGTGTGTGTGTGTGTGTGTGTGTGTGTGTGTGTGTGTGTGTGTGTGTGTGTGTGTGTGTGTGTGTGTGTGTGTGTGTGTGTGTGTGTGTGTGTGTGTGTGCTGTCTTGTTCAACCTGTATGTTTTGTGTAGTGTATTCGTGTTTGTGTTGTGTAGTGTAAGTAGTCTTTGTTTTGTGTAGTGTGGTTGGTGTTTGTGTTATGTAGTGATGTTGATATTTGTGTTTTGTAGTGAAGTTAGTGATTAAGTTGTGTAGTGTCGTTCGTGTTTGTGTTGAATAGTGTGGTTAATATTTGTGTTGCTTAGTGTGGTTGTTGTTTTTCGTGATGTGGTTGATGTTTATGTTGTGAAGTGTGATTGGTGTTTGAGTTGTGTTGTGTGGTTGGTGTTTGTGTTATGCAATGCCGTTGGAGTTTGTGTTATGTAGTGTGGAGGGTGTTTGAGTTGTGTAGTGTATTGGTGTTTGTCTTGTGTAGGGTGGTTGGTTGAGGGATAGAAATAGCCTAAGCTACTCTATCCCTTTGAGAGAATTTTTTTTCTTGTCTCAATAAACATACTTGAACTTGACCTTGTGTGGTTGGTCTTTGAGTTATGTTGTGTTTTTAGTGTTAGTGTTGTGTAAGAGGCGATAGTGTTGTGTAGTGTAGGTGGTGTTTGTATGGATGTTGTGTATTTGGTGTTTGTGTTGTGTAGTGTAGTTGGTGTTTGCGTTATGAAGTTTGGTTGGTGTTTGAGTTGAGTTGGTGGCAATAGTGTTGTTATTTTGAAGTTGTGTTAGGGTCGCCTGCGTACTGGGGTGTGCGGATTACCTTCCAGCAAGTCAATAACTAATCAGCTACGTTGTTTATCCACTAATTACAGACGAAATGGGTATTGTTTCCTTTCAAACAAGATATTCTCTGATCATTGGGTACTGGTGCTCTTCCTCACAAAACAGCGTTGATTTAAGCTGATGGGTGATCAGAATTTAAAGATTTCCAGAGAATAAATCCGTGTGCGGCCTGCTAGCTATGGCACCGGCAGCGAGTATGTGTAGTGTAGATGGTTATAGTGATGAAGACTGCGTGTAGTGTAGATGGTTACAGTGATGAAGACAGTGTAGTGTACATTGTTATAGTGATGAAGACAGTGTGTAGTGTAGCTGGTTATAGTGATGAAGACAGTGTGTTGTGTAGATGGTTACAGTGATAAAGACAGTGTGTAGTGTAGATGCTTACAGTGAATACAGTATGTAGTGTACATGGTAATGGTGATGAAGATCCCATTCCTGCTTTATTAGGAGTGCCACTCCTCCTCTCTGTCTCTGTGCCCTTTCTTTTCTTATCACCTGGTAGCCCTCTGGAAAGATTGCATCCGAGATCATGTCATTTATTTTAGTTTCCACTATTGCAACTATATCAGGATCTGCCTCACTCCTTCTTTTATCTCTTCTGCTTTATTAGATACCCCATCAGCATTGGTGTACCAAACCTTGAGATTCTTCGTGAAAACTCTGGTACCAGAGCTCGCCCTTTCTCTGGGGATCTGGGGGGTGTCTGAGAGGTGAAAGGGATCTGGAGGGGTGCTTGGGGGGCGAATGGGTGGCTGGGCATCTAGAATGGTAGATAGGAAGGTCTGGGGTAGGTCCTGGGTAGGAAGGTCTAGAGTAGTAAGGGCATACTGGGTTTGAAGACTAGGGAGGGTCTGAGAGGCATAGAGGGATTGAGAGGTAGTGTAAGGTTGAGAGTCAGATAGAGGTTGAGAGGTTGGGGGGTAGAAGGATAGAGGGGGTGAGGGGAAGAGGGGCAGATGGAACATGGATAGTGATAGTGGGAGGGAGGTTGTATTAGTCAGGGGAAACTCAGGGGTAGGTGTGGGCATTGGGGCAGAAGGGGGGGAAGAGGGAAATGGAGGAAGAGGTGAGGGGGGGTTCACCCCGTCCTCAACGGGGATCCATGTGCCCCCCCCCCCCTCCGTGCCAGGGTAGGGGGTCACATGGAAGGAGAGGAGGATGAGGAGCGGTAAGGGCTGGGCGGATTTTCGGGGTTGAGGGGATGAAGGGGTCCTTGGAATGTGGGATGAAGCAGATGGATTCGAATGCAATGGGGTCAGAGCGGTCAGGGAAAGTGTTGGGGAGATTAGCAGGGGCAGGGATGGCTGATTTGGGGAGGGTGTGACCTGGGAAGCAGGTGAGGACTCGTTAGCATGGGGTGGGGTAGCTACGCTCCAGTTTGACGAGGTGAGTCGTGGAGGTCTGTGTGTGTGTACTCACCTATTTGTGCTTGCAGGATCGAGCATTGACTCTTGGATCCCGCCTTTCCAGCTATCGGTTGCTTACAGCAATGACTCCTGTCCCATTTCCCTATCATACCTAGTTTTAAAAGTATGAATAGTATTTGCTTCCACAACCTGTTCCCCAAGTGCATTCCATTTTTCCACTACTCTCACGCTAAAAGAAACCTTCCTAACATCTCTGTGACTCATCTGAGTTTCCAGTTTCCACCCATGTCCCCTCGTTCTGTTATTATTACGTGTGAACATTTCATCTATTTCCACTTTGTCAATTCCCCTGAGTATTTTATTTGTCCCTATCATATCTCCTTTCTCCCTTCTTTTCTCTAGTGTCGTAAGGTTCAGTTCCTTCAGACGCTCTTCATATCCCATCCCTCGTAACTCTGGGACAAGCCTCGTCGCAAACCTCTGAACCTTCTCCAGTTTCTTTATGTGTTTCTTCAGGTGGGGGCTCCATGATGGCGCGGCATACTCTAAGACGGGTCTCACGTAGGCAGTGTAAAGCGCCCTAAAAGCCTCCTCATTTAGGTTTCTTAATGAAGTTCTAATTTTCGCCAGTGTAGAGTACGCTGCTGTCGTTATCCTATTTATATGTGCCTCAGGAGTTAGATTAGGTGTCACATCCACTCCCAGGTCTCTTTCTCGAATCGTTACAGGTAGGCTGTTCCCCTTCATTGTGTACTGTCCCTATGGTCTCCTATCACCTGATCCCATTTCCATAACTTTACATTTACTGGTGTTATACTCCAGTAGCCATTTCCCTGACCATCTCTGCAACCTGTTTAAGGTCCTCTTGGAGGATCCTACAATCCTCGTCTGTCACAACTCTTCTCACACAACTGTGTGTGTGTGTGTGTGTGTGTGTGTGTGTGTGTGTGTGTGTGTGTGTGTGTGTGTGTGTGTGTGTGTGTGTGTGTGTGTTTGTGTGTGTGTGTGTGTGTGTGTGTGTGTGTGTGTGTGTGTGTGTGTGTGTGTGTGTGTGTGTGTGTGTGTGTGTGTGTGTCTACTTACCAAATTGTGCTTGCGGGGGTTGAGCTCTAGCTCTTTGGTCCCGCCTCACAACCGTCAATCAACAGGTGTACAGGTTCCTGAGCCTATTGGGCTCTATCATATCTACATTTGAAACTGTGTTTGGAGTCAGCCTCCACCACATTACTTCCTAATGCATTCCATTTGTCAACCACTCTGACCCTAAAAAAGTTGTTTCTAATATCTCTGTGGCTCATTTGGGCACTCAGTTTCCACCTGTGTCCCCTAGTGCGTGTGCCCCTTGTGTTAAATAGCCTGTCTTTATCAACCCTGTCGATTCCCTTGAGAATCTGGAATGTGGTGATCATGTCCCCCCTAACTCTTCTGTCTTCCAACGAAGTAAGGTTTAATTCCCGTAGTCTCTCCTCGTAGCTCATACCTCTCAGCTTGGGTACTAGTCTGGTGGCAAACCTTTGAACCTTTTCCAGTTTAGTCTTATGCTTGACTAGATATGGATTCCATGCTGGACCCGCATACTCCAGGATTGGTCTGACATATGTGGTATATAATGTTCTGAAAGATTCCTTACACAAGTTTCTAAAGGCCGTTCTTATGTTAGCCAACCTGGCATATGCTGCTGATGTTATCCTCTTGATATGAGCTTCAGGGGACAGGTCTGGCGTGATATCAACCCCCAGGTCTTTTTCTCTCTCTGACTCTTGAAGTATTTCATCTCCCAAATGATACCTTGTATCTAGTCTCCTGCTTCCTACCCCTATCTTCATTACATTACATTTGCTTCGGTTAAACTCTAACAGCCATTTGTTCGACCATTCCTGCAGCTTGTCCAAGTCTTCTTGAAGCCTCAAGCTGTCCTCCTCTGTCTTAATCCTTCTCATAATTTTGGCGTCGTCAGCAAACATTGAGAGGAATGAGTCTATACCCTCTGGGAGATCATTTATGTAAATCAGAAACAGGATAGGTCCGAGTACAGAGCCCTGTGGGACTCCACTGCTGACTTCATGCTATTCTGAGGTCTCACCCCTCACTGTAACTCTGCTTCCTATTGCTTAGGTACTCCCTTATCCACTGGAGCGCCCTACCAGTTACTCCTGCCTGTTTCTCCAGCTTATGCATTAACCTTTTATGGGGTACTGTGTCAAAGGTTTTCCGACAGTCCAAAAATATGCAATCCACCCATCCTTCTCTTTCTTGCTTAATTTTTGTCATCTGATCGTAAAATTCTATCAAGCCTGTAAGGCAAGATTTACCCTCCCTGAACCCATGTTGATGGGTTGTCACGAAGTCTCTTCTCTCCAGATGTGTTACTAGGTTTTTCTCACAATCTTCTCCATCACCTTGCATGGTATACAAGTTAAGGACACTGGCCTGTAGTTCAGTGCCTCTTGTCCGTCACCCTTTTTGTATATTGGTACTACATTAGCAGTCTTCCATATTTCTGGTAGGTCTCCCATTTCCAGTGACCTAATATACACTATGGAGAGTGGCAAGCAAAGTGCTCCTGCACACTCTTTCAATACCCATGGTGAGATTCCGTCCGGCCCAACAGCTTTTCTCACATCTAGCTCCAATAGGTGCTACTTGACCTCATCTCTTGTAATTTCAAACCTTTTCAAGGTCACCTGGTTTGCTGCCACCTCTCCTAGCGCCGTGACTTCTCCCTGTTCTATTGTAAAAACCTCCTGGAACCTTTTGTTGAGTTCTTCACACACCTCTTTGTCATTCTTTTTGTACCTGTCCTCACCCACCCTAGGTTTTATCACCTGTTCCTTCACTTTTGTCTTCCTCCTGATGTGACTGTGTAGTAGCTTTGGTTCGGTCTTGGCTTTATTAGCTATATCTTTTTCATTCCTTTTCTCAGCTGCTCTTCTCACACTAATATACTCGTTCCAAGTTCTCTGGTATCTCTCTCTACTTTCTGTTGTTCTGTAATTACGGAAGTTCCTCCATGCCCTTTTGTTCAGCTCCTTTGTTTTCATACATTCCCTATTAAACCACAGATTCTTCCTTTGCTTCTCTGTTTTTTCCTGTCTGGCTGGGACAAACGTCTTACAGCCTCCTGACATTTTTGGGTGACATAGTCCATCATGTCTTGTACGGACTTGGTTCTGAGTTCTGTGTCCCAATGTATATCCCATAAGAATTTATTCATCTCCTCATAGTTTCCCTTTCGGTACGCCAGCCCTTTGTTTCCCAGTTCTTTTTTGGGGGTGATAATTCCTACCTCAACCAGGTACTCAATGCTCAATACACTATGATCTCTCATTCCCAAGGGGGCTTCCAACTTAACTACCCTTATATCCGACTCATTTAGGGTAAATATCAGATCAAGCAAGGCTGGTTCATCCCCTCCTCTCATTCTTGTCGGTCCCTTGACGTGTTGACTTAGGAAGTTTCTTGTTGCCACATCCAGCAGCTTAGCTCTCCATGTGTCTGGGCCTCCATGTGGGTCTCTGTTTCCCCAATCTATCTTCCCATGGTTGAAGTCTCCCATGATTAGTAGTCTGGATCCATTCCTGCTAGCCACAGAATCTGCTCTCTCTATTATTTTGATGGTGGCCAAGTTGTTTCTAACATATTCCTGTCTGGGTCTTCTGTCATTCGGTGGGGGGTTATATATGACTACTACTATAATTTTCTGTCCTCCAGTTGCTATGGTGCCTGACATATAGTCACTGAAACCTTCACAGTTTTGAATTACCATCTCTTAGAAACACCAACCTTCTCTTATTAGCAAAGCTACTCCACCTCCTCCTCTCCCTTCTCTCTCTTTCCTCACTACATAGTAGCCCTGTGGAAACACTGCGTTTGTTATGGTTTTCGTTAGCTTTGTTTCTGTGAGTGCTATTATGTCTGGGTTTTCTTCTAGTGCCCATTCCCCGAGTTCACTTGTTTTATTTGTAATCCCATCTATGTTAGTGTACATTGCTTTGAAGCTCACTTTCTTCTTGTCATTTTCTTGTCCCTTTCTTGGCGAGCATTCTGCTGGTGTGGGAAGCTGTTCCGTGGGTGAGAAGATCTGTGAGGTAGTTTGCAGGGTCTCAGTGGATTTTGGGGTGGGGGTGGGGGTTTAAGGGAAGGGCGGACAGGTAGGGTGGGGGTTTATGGGAAGGACAGACAGGTAGGGTGTGGGTTAAGGAGATTGGGGGGATATGGAGGATACGGGGTGAGGGGGGAGGAGGGATAGGGAGGGAATTTGATGAAGGGGAAGGGGGGACAGGGTGGGAAAGGCAGGAGGGGGACATGACGGGAATGGGGAAGGGGTGACAGGGTCAGATTGGGGTGGGGGGGGAGGGAGGGTTGGGTGGGTGCAGGTAAGGTGACGGGAAGGGAGGGTTTCTATGCAGAGGGGGGTGGTGGTGTTGCCCTCCCCACTTGTGTTGCTGGGATGGTGGTTTTGGGTTCCCCTCTTGTCTCAGGGACTGTTGTGTTGGGGGATGTGATTTCCTGGTTTGCTCCTCTCTCCCTGCGCTTCCTCCTTGCCTCTGCTGCCCTGGCTCTCTCCTCCTTCGTCCTGTCCCTCTGCAGAAATACTTGTTTGTATCCCTCCACATACTGCAGACGACTCTTCCTTTCGAGAATATCCTCCTTCGTGGTTTCGTTTGCAAAAACACAACCTTTACAAGTCGGTTTCTGTCCTTGTTGTACCAGCCCAACCTGAAAACCTTCTCAATGTTTTGTTCAGCCCCTTCCATCTGTAACCCCTTCAGTAGCCCATGTACTACCTCTCTATCCTTGCCATTCCATTCTTGCCTGTTGGATCCTTCCTGTTCTTTGATGCCTACAACTACCACTGATCTTTTTCTCTCCAGCAGCTGAGTAGTGCACCTTGCTGCTTCCTGTGACGTAGCTGCTTGCATGGCTACCTCCCTCACTGTGTCCATTGCTTCTGAGCTCTTTGAATGTATCTCTTAATATTGATAAAACTGTTCACTATATTCCCCTTGGAAAGATGTACAGGTCTCTTGCATTATACCCCCATCAGTGTAAAACAAATGTATAACACTGAAACTATGAGATGTATAACATTAGAAGCTATTGACAATCGTCTTCAAAATCTCAAACCAACTGAATCCTACGCCTTTACTGATGGCTCCGTGCAGTTAGGCACTGGTAGAACAGGTTGTGCTTGTGCAGTGTATAAAGGGAATGAAATGATCATGTCTAGTACACAGAGATTGAACAACTGGGCAAGCACGACACAGACTGAGCTATTGGGTATTTATCTAGCCACTGAATACCTTAAGCTCAATGGTGGTGGAGTAATATTCTGTGACTAAAAATGCTCTGCAGTTCTTAAATAATCCATCACAATGTATGTCGGAAGTAGCTTGTAATATTAAATGGA
>NC_091231.1:23328006-23350506 GCF_040958095.1 Procambarus clarkii | reverse complement strand
GTTACAAAAAAGGAGTTACATATGGGTTACAAAGATCGTTGTTATATATATATATATATATATATATATATATATATATATTTTTTAAATATGACCGAAAAAGTAAGATTAATAATTCTAACACGAATTTTCTCGATCTTTCGTACGTTTCTTTTCACTGTTGGTGGTAATTCAAAAATCTATTCTTCAAAATTCATTTTTATTTCTAGTCTGACGCGACACTTGAGCGCGTTTCGTAAAACTTATTACATTTTCAAAGACTTTAGTTTACACATACACAACTGAATAGAACTTACACATCTTCGATTTGTTTATATCTACATTTCAGTGAGGTGGATGGGGTGAGGTGGTATTAATAGGGTATTAAATGCCTAAACACAAGACAGAACACGAAACAATGGGTATTGAATGGAAGTGATTGTAGAAAGACTATTGGTCCATATTTCTTGATGCTTCTATATTGGAGCGGAGTCTTGAGGTGGGTAGAATATAGTTGTGCATTAATTGGCTGTTGATTGCTGGTGTTGACTTCTTGATGTGTAGTGCCTCGCAGACGTCAAGCCGCCTGCTATCGCTGTATCTATCGATGATTTCTGTGTTGTTTACTAGGATTTCTCTGGCGATGGTTTGGTTGTGGGAAGAGATTATATGTTCCTTAATGGAGCCCTGTTGCTTATGCATCGTTAAACGCCTAGAAAGAGATGTTGTTGTCTTGCCTATATTCAGGGTTTTTTGGAGCTTACAGTCCCCAAGAGGGCATTTGAAGGCATAGACGAAGTTGGTCTCTTATAAAGCGTACTGCTTTGTGTCTGGAGAGTTTCTCATGAGTAGGCTGGCCGTTTTTCTGGTTTTATAGCAAATCGTCAGTTGTATCCTCTGATTTTTGTCTGTAGGGATAACGTTTCTATTAACAATATCTTTCAGGACCCTTTCCTCCGTTTTATGAGCTGTGGAAAAGAAGTTCCTGTAAAATTGTCTAATAGGGGGTATAAGTGTTGTGTTAGTTGTCTCGTCAGAGGTTGCATGGCGTTTCGCTTTCCTTCTTATGACGTCTTCGACGAACCCATTGGAGAAGCCGTTGTTGACTAGGATCTGCCTTTCCCTACAGAGTTCTTCGTCGACCTGCTTCCATTCTGAGCTGTTGCTGAGAGCACGGTCGACATAAGCGTTAACAACACTCCTCTTGTACCTGTCTGGGCAGTCGCTGTTGGCATTTAGGCACATTCCTATGTTCGTTTCCTTAGTGTAGACTGCAGTGTGGAAACCTCCGCTCTTTTCCATGACTGTTACATCTAGAAAGGGCAGCTTCCCATCCTTTTCCATCTCGTAAGTGAAACGCAGCACGGAACTCTGCTCAAATGCCTCCTTCAGCTCCTGCAGATGTCTGACATCAGGTACCTGTGTAAAAATGTCGTCAACATACCTGCGGTATATGGCCGGTTTCAAGTTCATGTCGACTAAGACTTTTTGCTCGATGGTACCCATGTAGAAGTTTGCAAACAGGACACCTAGGGGAGAACCCATGGCGACCCCATCTACTTGCTTATACATGTGCCCATCCGGGCTCAAGAAGGGTGCCTCTTTAGTACAAGCTTGGAGCTTGGACTACTCCAAGCTTGTACTAAAGAGGCACCCTTCTAGAGCCTGGATGGGCACATGTATAGGCAAGTAGATGGGGTCGCCATGCGTTCTCCCCTAGGTGTCCTGTTTGCAAACTTCTACATGGGTACCATCGAGCAAAAAGTCTTAGTCGACATGAACTTGAAACCGGCCATATACTGTCAAGAGGAGTACAGGCTGGATCACGATACACTCTGTCGGCTATCATCCCAATTGTCTCGTCCACAGGTACGTTGGTGAACAGTGATTCTACGTCCAACGAGTCTCTTATCCCTGTGGCCCGTGTGCCCTGCAGTAAGTCAACAAATTCCTTTGGAGACTTCAGGCTGATGGCGCAAGGGACATAAGGAGTCAGCAGGCCGTTGAGTCGCTTTGCCAGTCTGTACGTGGGTGTGGGTATCTGGCTAATGATTGGCCGAAGTGGGTTTCCAGGCATGTGTGTCTTGACATTTCCATACGCATATCCAGGTTTATATTCCTCAATGATCTTTGGCAGGTGGAGTCCTGATTTCTTGGCGTTCACAGTTTCGATCAGTTTGTTGACCTTTGCTTTCAAATCGGCTGTAGTGTCCTTCGTTACCCTTTGGAATTTAGTTTGGTCAGAGAGTATGAGGTTCATTTTCGCCAGATATTCGTCTTTTTTAAGAATGACGTATATTGGCGACTTGTCACCTCTCCTCACAACTATCTCCTTGTTCTCACAAAGGCTTTTAGCTGCCGCTTTGAGCTCGGGGGACAGTATGGTGCTTCTGTAATTGCCTCGATTCTTTCCTCCTTCCGCAATAAGTTCTGCTTGCAAGGTATCTTTGGTAGTGACCTTCGTTTCTGTCTCGAGGTCGAATATGTCGTCCAACAGAATTTCCAACTCCACTTTCCGGGCCATCTCACTCGGTCTGGACATAACGTGACAGTTTATGCCCAGATTTAGGAGCTCCTTTAGGAAAACTCCTTTCAATTTAATACCCTATTAAAACCACCTCACCCCATCCACCTCACTAAAATGTAGATATAAACAAATCGGAGATGTGTAAGTTCTTTTCAGTTGTGTATGTGTAAACTAAAGTCTTTGAAAATGTAATAAGTTTTACGAAACGCGCTCAAGTGTCGCGTCAGACTAGAAATAAAAATGAATTTTGGAGAATTGATTTTTGAATTACCACCAACAGTGAAAAGAAATGTACGAAAGATTGAGAAAATTCGTGTTAGAATTATTAATCTTACTTTTTCGGTCATATTTAATAATATATGTCTACAGGAAAGACTGCTACCAAAATATATATATATATATATATATATATATATATATATATATATATATATATATATATATATTAGTATATTTTGGTAGCAGTCTTTCTTGTAGACATATATTATTAAATATGACCGAAAAAGTAAGATTAATAATTCTAACACGAATTTTCTCAATCTTTCATACATTACGCTTCACTGTTGGAGGTAAATCAAAAATCACTTCTCCAAAATTCATTTTTATTTCTAGTCTGACGCGACACGGGCGCGTTTCGTAAAACTTATTACATTTTCAAAGACTTCACAAATACACAACTGATTAGAACTTACGTCTCTCTGATATTATATCTACATTTGAGTGAGGTGGGAAGGGTGATGTGGCATAACACAAGACAGAACAGGAGGGGATATTAATAGGGTATTAAAAGTATCAACACAAGACAGAACAGAAACAATGGGTATTGAATAGAAGTGTTTGTAGAAAGCCTATTGGTCCATATTTCTTGATGCTTCTATATTGGAGCGGAGTCTTGAGGTGGGTAGAATATAGTTGTGCAATAATTGGCTGTTGATTGCTGGTGTTGACTTCTTGATGTGTAGTGCCTCGCAAACGTCAAGCCGCCTGCTATCGCTGTATCTATCGATGATTTCTGTGTTGTTTACTAGGATTTCTCTGGCAATGGTTTGGTTATGGGAAGAGATTATATGTTCCTTAATGGAGCCCTGTTGCTTATGCATCGTTAAACGCCTAGAAAGAGATGTTGTTGTCTTGCCTATATACTGGGTTTTTTGGAGCTTACAGTTCCCAAGTGGGCATTTGAAGGCATAGACGACGTTAGTCTCTTTTAAAGCGTTCTGTTTTGTGTCTGGAGAGTTTCTCATGAGTAGGCTGGCCGTTTTTCTAGTTTTATAGTAAATCGTCAGTTGTATCCTCTGATTTTTGTCTGTAGGGATAACGTTTCTATTAACAATATCTTTCAGGACCCTTTCCTCCGTTTTATGAGCTGTGGAAAAGAAGTTCCTGTAAAATAGTCTAATAGGGGGTATAGGTGTTGTGTTAGTTGTCTCTTCAGAGGTTGCATGGCTTTTCACTTTCCTTCTCATGATGTCTTCGATGAAACCATTGGAGAAGCCGTTATTGACTAGGACCTGCCTTACCCTACAGAGTTCTTCGTCGACTTGCTTCCATTCTGAGCTGTGGCTGAGAGCACGGTCGACGTATGCGTTAACAACACTCCTCTTGTACCTGTCGGGGCAGTCGCTGTTGGCATTTAAGCACATTCCTATGTTTGTTTCCTTAGTGTAGACTGCAGTGTGGAAACCTCCGCCCTTTTCCATGACTGTTACATCTAGAAAAGGCAGCTTCCCATCCTTTTCCGTCTCGTAAGTGAAACGCAGCACGGAACTCTGCTCAAATGCCTCCTTCAGCTCCTGCAGATGTCTGACATCAGGTACCTGTGTAAAAATGTCGTCAACATACCTGCAGTATATGGCCGGTTTCAAGTTCATGTCGACTAAGACTTTTTGCTCGATGGTACCCATGTAGAAGTTTGCAAACAGGACACCTAGGGGAGAACCCATGGCGACCCCATCTACTTGCTTATACATGTGCCCATCCGGGCTCAAGAAGGGTGCCTCTTTAGTACAAGCTTGGAGTAGTTTCCTCAGAATACTTTCTGGCATGTCAAGAGGAGTACAGGCTGGATCACGATACACTCTGTCGGCTATCATTCCGATTGTCTCGTCCACAGGTACGTTGGTAAACAGCGATTCTACGTCCAACGAGGCTCTTATCCCTGTGGCCCGTGTGCCCCGCAGTAAGTCCACAAATTCCTTTGGAGACTTGAGGCTGAAGGCGCAAGGAACATAAGGAGTCAGCAGGCCGTTGAGTCGCTTCGCCAGTCTGTACGTGGGTGTGGGTATCTGGCTAATGATTGGCCGAAGTGGGTTTCCACTTCGAAACCCACTTCGGCCAATCATTAGACAGATACCCACACCCACGTACAGACTGGCGAAGCGACTCAACGGCCTGCTGACTCCTTATGTTCCTTGCGCCTTCAGCCTGAAGTCTCCAAAGGAATTTGTGGACTTACTGCGGGGCACACGGGCCACAGGGATAAGAGCCTCGTTGGACGTAGAATCGCTGTTTACCAACGTACCTGTGGACGAGACAATCGGAATGATAGCCGACAGAGTGTATCGTGATCCAGCCTGTACTCCTCTTGACATGCCAGAAAGTATTCTGAGGAAACTACTCCAAGCTTGTACTAAAGAGGCACCCTTTTTGAGCCCGGATGGGCACATGTATAAGCAAGTAGATGGGGTCGCCATGGGTTCTCCCCTAGGTGTCCTGTTTGCAAACTTCTACATGGGTACCATCGAGCAAAAAGTCTTAGTCGACATGAACTTGAAACCGGCCATATACTGCAGGTATGTTGACGACATTTTTACACAGGTACCTGATGTCAGACATCTGCAGGAGCTGAAGGAGGCATTTGAGCAGAGTTCCGTGCTGCGTTTCACTTACGAGACGGAAAAGGATGGGAAGCTGCCTTTTCTAGATGTAACAGTCATGGAAAAGGGCGGAGGTTTCCACACTGCAGTCTACACTAAGGAAACAAACATAGGAATGTGCCTAAATGCCAACAGCGACTGCCCCGACAGGTACAAGAGGAGTGTTGTTAACGCATACGTCGACCGTGCTCTCAGCCACAGCTCAGAATGGAAGCAAGTCGACGAAGAACTCTGTAGGGTAAGGCAGGTCCTAGTCAATAACGGCTTCTCCAATGGTTTCATCGAAGACATCATAAGAAGGAAAGTGAAAAGCCATGCAACCTCTGAAGAGACAACTAACACAACACCTATACCCCCTATTAGACTATTTTACAGGAACTTCTTTTCCACAGCTCATAAAACGGAGGAAAGGGTCCTGAAAGATATTGTTAATAGAAACGTTATCCCTACAGACAAAAATCAGAGGATACAACTGACGATTTACTATAAAACCAGAAAAACGGCCAGCCTACTCATGAGAAACTCTCCAGACACAAAACAGAACGCTTTAAAAGAGACTAACGTCGTCTATGCCTTCAAATGCCCACTTGGGGACTGTAAGCTCCAAAAAACCCAGTATATAGGCAAGACAACAACATCTCTTTCTAGGCGTTTAACGATGCATAAGCAACAGGGCTCCATTAAGGAACATATAATCTCTTCCCATAACCAAACCATCGCCAGAGAAATCCTAGTAAACAACACAGAAATCATCGATAGATACAGCGATAGCAGGCGGCTTGACGTTTGCGAGGCACTACACATCAAGAAGTCAACACCAGCAATCAACAGCCAATTATTGCACAACTATATTCTACCCACCTCAAGACTCCGCTCCAATATAGAAGCATCAAGAAATATGGACCAATAGGCTTTCTACAAACACTTCTATTCAATACCCATTGTTTCTGTTCTGTCTTGTGTTGATACTTTTAATACCCTATTAATATCCCCTCCTGTTCTGTCTTGTGTTATGCCACATCACCCTTCCCACCTCACTCAAATGTAGATATAATATCAGAGAGACGTAAGTTCTAATCAGTTGTGTATTTGTGAAGTCTTTGAAAATGTAATAAGTTTTACGAAACGCGCCCGTGTCGCGTCAGACTAGAAATAAAAATGAATTTTGGAGAAGTGATTTTTGATTTACCTCCAACAGTGAAGCGTAATGTAGGAAAGATTGAGAAAATTCGTGTTAGAATTATTAATCTTACTTTTTCGGTCAAATTTAATAATATATATATATATATATATATATATATATATATATATATATATATATATATATATATATATATAAATATATATATATATATATATATATATATATATATATATATATATATATATATATATATATATATATATATATATATATATATATATAGCCACAAGGACAGCGACGTGGCACAGAGAGCCAATGAAAACCTCTCTTGGCAAGTATGACGTCACGAAGGAAGGGGGGTCTGGTCATCACGCCGCGGTGGCACCACGAGTCTGAGACAACACGTCAAGGAGGTCGGACGTGCGCTGGGGGGGTCCTGTCAGTTAGACAGTTTACCCTGTCTCTGGAGGACTTACGCATCACCAGCGGTCTGACAGCACCTGTGGGGTCTTCCATCGTTCATGTGTTGGACCAGAGAGGGAATTGACAGAATATTGAGCAACAAGTGCTCCCGGGACAGGTGTTGTGCAGGTGAAGTCTAGGCAGCAACATATGCGATGGCTGATATCTTCACAGTGATGACGTAGTGGCTGGGCCAATCCTCCGTGAGGGAATCAGTCTGACACGACACGTCAAGGTGGACAGATGTGTGAAGGATGGTCATGTCAGTTTGACAGTTGAAACCCGATCCCGAGGATCTTACGTGTCACCCGTAGTGTGCAAGTACGCCGAGAGGTCTTCCTTCATTCCATGTGTGGACTGAAGAGGGAATTGACGGAATATTGAGCATCAAGTGCTCCAGGTTCGGGTGCTGTGCAGGTGAAGTCTAGGCAGTATCGTCTGGGACGTCTGATAGCTTCACAGTGACGACGTAGCGGCTGGGCCAATCCACTGGGAAGCAGTGAAAGAAGATACTAATTGGGAATCTGTACGACTGCAGCCGAGAAGTAGGTTGGCAGCCGTAGTTAGGAGGAAAAGTTGACGGCCGGGAGACCGACTCCAACCCTACAAGACGTGGAGGAGGAGCACGGACCCACGGAGGACAGAACACGGAGACGACGTGTTTATTTTGGGACGTTGATTGGGTTCCTGGAGGACACGACAGGGTGTGTGTGGGGGCGTTCCCTACACGAGGCGAGAAGCCTGGACCAGGAGCTACAACTCAACTCTCACCGGAGGATAGTTGGAAGTAGGTGATTCTAGTTTCCCTCCCAATTCCCCTTTAGTCAGCTATATATTTAGCCAGAGTATCTTTCATGTCGTGAGCAAGTCTCACCTATGTCTATGTCACAGTAAGGCACAGTAGTGCAGAGTGAGGCTGGATAGAGCACTCATGGTATTTATGTATAAATGGTGCGTGCAGGCACCTGGAATTGCTGAAGAATTTATTGTGTCGATAATTTCTTTCATGTGACTTTAATATGATAACTTAGAGAGAGAATATATATATATATATAAGTGTACCTGTTATTGGTGTTAGGCTATGTGCCCACTATTGATATTATTACTATTATTGATATCTAGGATTTATCTATATATATACATGCTTGTGTGTGTATAATAATTTCTCATGAGTGCAGTGATCAATTGAATATTCGCCTACGAAAGGAATTACTGAGAACTCTAGTATTATATCTTGTTGCATTCGTTATTTATATGACGTAAAGTGTGTTACGCCATGATAGTGAATTATTATGTTCATTAATATAGAAATGTTTGATTGAGCTCAAGATCTGTGCAGTGAATCATTTGCGTTCTATTGCCATTGTTGCAAATATTGTGTTGTTTGAACATTTAGTGACTTGAGAATTTAAAGAAACAGGCGCATAACGCCAACAAACAAGTGAAGTAAGAGATTACGCAGTGAGGGGGGAGTCGCCCAGCTGATTTTGACGTTGACGAGATGGGGGGCATTGCCATCTTGGTGTGTCCCTGATTATATGTGGAGAGCGAGCGACTTTTGCATGAACTAGCTGTTTGCTTGTTGATACAAGAATATGATGTCTTGAGTTTTAAGTAAAATACAAAAATACCTTGGCATTTGTATCATCCCCTCCATATTCCTTGTGGCTATATAATACCTGAAAGGAAATAGAGTGATAGAAATAAACACCTGCCTGATATCAGATCTATTGAGTGTGCTCTTGCCACTGTTACCACAATTCCACAATACCACTGACGTGTTACTGGACACGGGAAACACCAGTTGGCGACCTTGTGGTTAGTAGTAGAGCCCTTGTCGGGGTGGGCACACAGTTGAAGGAGCAAACTGTGTCTCCACTCATCTCTAACTACTAAGTCCGGTTGGGGATCGACTGGGGGTACTCTCATGGCGTACAGTGGCACCGCGAGGATGGAGTGAAGACCCGCAGGGCTACGGTGAGTAACGGTTATCGCTAAAAGTGCGACCGTTGAGAGGATATCTTGTATACTCTTGCTCACCCCTCTTACGGTGAACCCCGACATTGGCGACCTTGCCAGGATAACGATCAAGATAAAGGTTGCAATTGTGGTACTTTGCAGTGGTTTTAGGTATCAGGTGCAGGTTATCACTCATAGCACAAGATAGAGGATGATAAGGTAGCAAGGTTCATTGACACTAGAGATGAGCAGGTGCTGGAGGAGTGCACCAAGGCACAGCTGCAATCGATAGCCGACCACTTCGGGATAAAATTGAGATCTTCCAAAGTGGGAGAGAGAAGACTGGAGATCATGGCACAGCTCAGAGCACGAGATGAAGCTTTGGGGGAGGAACGGCTACAAACACCTGCCAGTAAGGGAGAACATCTGAGCATTGGTGGGAGCAGCAGGGGATCCAGCAGCAGCAGGCGCAGCGTCAAACTGGAAATATTGAAGCTGCAGCTGGAAGCGCAGCTGAAGCGGGAAGAACAGGAACGAGAGGCACAGCTGTGCAGGGAAGAGCGAGAAGCAGAGGCACAGCTGCGCAAAGAAGAGCGAGAGGCACAGCTGCGCAAAGAAGAGTGAGAAGCAGAGGCACAGCTGCGCAAAGAAGAGCGAGAGGCACAGCTGCGCAAAGAAGAGCGAAAGGCACAGCTGCGCAAAGAAGAGCGAGAGACACAGCTGAAGCATGAGGAGCGAGAGACACAGCTGAAGCGTGAGGAACAAGAGCGAGAAGCACAGCTAAGGCGAGAGGAGCGCGAGCTAGAAGCTAGGCTGAAACAGCAGGAGATAGAAGCTAACAAGGATGTGGAGCTGAAGCGAGCTGAGCTAGGGCTAGCTCCACCTGTTCCGCCACAGCAGGAAGACCGCCGAGTGAGGGAGCGAGATTTGCCAGTCTTTGTACCAAACGAAGCTGAAGGTGTCTTCGACCACTTCGAAAGGGTCGCTACCTTGAAGAAGTGGCCGAGGGCGGAGTGGGCGGAGCTGGTTCAGAGTAGGCTCACCGGTGAAGCTCGTGAAGCCTACAACATGCTCGACCTCAGGGAGTGCACCAACTACGATGCTGTAAAGAGAGCTGTGCTCCATTCTTTCAAGCTAACACCGGAATGTTACAGGAAGAGATTCAGGGAATGTACCCGGTCGCCAGGAAAATCTTATGCGGAAACGGCGAAGGACATGGAGAGAAAGTTCCTGAAGTGGCTGGAGTCTGAAGGAGCGAAGTCGGCTGAAGATATCAAGAGGCTTATGGTCATGGAGACGTTTATGTCCGTGCTCTCTCCTGAAATCAGGGTTAGAGTAAAGGAGGCGGACATTAAGGACCTGAGGGCCGCGGACGACCGAGCTGACATGCTGGAAGAATCCCTGCGACCACACCGAGAGAGACGGCACCGACTGCTCATACACTCTGGATATGGTAGAAGATATAGAAGGACGGACGGATGGAGGACGGGAGCGAGTTCTCCCGAGTCCCACCTCTCAAGTGGAGACAGTGGAGGATCAAAGGGTGTTGTGGAGCCAGTAAAGAAGTCCCAAGCTGAGAGCTCAAGAGTTGTTGCCGAGACGGAGGAGTCGACGAATGGCGCGAGGAAGATCCACAGAAGAAGAAGGATCCGCTGCTACAACTGCAGAGTATTCGGACACGTCGCGTGGGAATGCAGACACCCTGAGAAGCGGGGGAACGTGGCTTTCGTGAGGGTCGAGGACCAGATGGCAGAGAGGGTGCGGGATGAACCCGTACTGAGTGGGGTGAAAAGAGTTCACCCATTCGTGAGTGAGGGAACTGTAAGGATGGGGGACGCAGACCCCATCCCGGTGAAGATATTGAGAGGACACTGGGGCAGATTTTACCCTGGTGAGCGAGGCCCTGTTCCCCGAGGGTAACGAGAGTACCAGTGTGGGGGTGGCATGTGTGACCACTGTGGGAGGCCCAGTGTGCATGCCCCTACACCAGGTGACTCTGAATTCTGATTATGGCTGCCAGACCCTAGTGGTGGGGGTCTGTGCATCAATGCCCAAGATGGAGGCACAAGTCATCCTTGGAAATGACGCATGTGGAGAATGTGTCCTCTCGAATCTCGTGAAGGGCGAGGAGTGCTTGGAGCACTATAAGGAGACAGGCGGAGTGTTAGACGCCTGTGGGGGCGAGAAAGGAATCGCCACGGTGGCGTTCCCGGTTTGTGCAGTGATTCCGAGGTAGTGCGACGGACACGGAGGGTGTGGATCTGATAGGGCTGATGAGGAGACGTCCGACACTCTGAAAATCGATCGCCTCTTCATGGAACCCGGAGAACAAGTGGATGGCGAAGGCAGCCCGGATGGTGAGTTACAGGTGACCCTCACCAGTTCTCTTGGGGTGGACCTGCACTCGTCTTGGAGAGTTGCAGCAGATAGAGCTCCCTGAATTGATTCATGAGGCCAATAGACTACATGTTGGTCCTGAGAGGGCCACTCATTTTTACATACAGAACGGCATGCTGATGAGAGTGTTCTGCACAGAGCAGGGAACTGAGTGGGATGAAGCAGTATGCCCTGCGTTGTTTGCCATACGTAACGCAGTGGTAGGATCATTAGGTTTCTCACCATTCCAGCTGGTGTATGGACAAGAGATGCAAAGTCCTTTGTCCATGCTGAAGGAACAATGGACATCAGGAGTGACCGTGGGAACGGTCAACGGATACGTCAGGAGTGTCTCTCATTGGCGGCAGGAGTACTGGTTGGAGATTAAACTCATCCGAGGGAAAGACAACGTAGTAGCAGATGCCCTGTCCTGTATACACTAACCAGACATGACTCTTATTTTAAGGGGAGGGGTATGTGACGGTGTTCCCCCCCTTATATTTCTCCCATGCCTGCAGTAAGAGTCATGTCCACTCTACCTGAGCGTTCTCTTCGTCGCAGGCATCAGTTTGATACATGTGGGAGAGTGTAGCGTTCTCGAGGTGGCGAGAAATTTGTAAAAGAAGAGTATTTTGGCCTGTGGTATAGGCCCTTTAGGGAGCCAATATGGCGCTGGCCCCTCCGTTTTGCCACCAAAATTGTGTGACGTCAGTGGTGCCAGATTGGTCACCGACAGCGACGTGGCACAGAGAGCCAATGAAAACCTCTCTTGGCAAGTATGACGTCACGTAGGAAGGGGGGTCCAGTCATCACACCGCGGTGGCACCACCAGTCTGAGACAGCACGTCAAGGAGGTCGGACGTGCACTGGGGGGGTCCTGTCAGTTGGACAGTTTACCCTGTCTCCGGAGGACTTACGCATCACCAGCGGTCTGACAGCACCTGTGGGGTCTTCCTTCGTTCATGTGTTGGACCAGAGAGGGAATTGACAGAATATTGAGCAACAAGTGCTCCCGGGACAGGTGTTGTGCAGGTGAAGTCTAGGCAGCAACGTATGTGACGGCTGATAGCTTCACAGTGATGACGTAGTGGCTGGGCCAATCCTCCGTGAGGGAATCAGTCTGACACGACACGTCAAGGTGGATGGATGTGTGAAGGATGGTCATGTCAGTTTGACAGTTGAACCCCGATCCCGTGGATCTTACGCGTCACCTGTAGTCTACAAGTATGCCGAGAGGTCTTAACTCATTCCATGTGTGGACCGAAGAGGGAATTGACGGAATATTGAGCATCAAGTGCTCCAGGTTCGGGTGCTGTGCAGGTGAAGTCTAGGCAGTATCGTCTGGGACGTCTGATAGCTTCACAGTGACGACGTAGTGGCTGGGCCAATCCACTGGGAAGCAGTGAAAGAAGATACTAATTGGGAATCCGTACGACTGCAGCCGAGAAGTAGGTTGGCAGCCGTAGTTGGGAGGAGAAGTTGACGGCTGGGAGACGGACTCCAACCCTACATGACGTGGAGGAGGAGCACGGACCCGCGGAGGACAGAACACGGAGACGACGCGTTTATTTTGGGACGTTGATTGGGTTCCTGGAGGACACGACAGGGTGTGTGTGGGGGCATTCCCTACACAAGGTGAGAGCCTGGACCAGGAGCTACAACTCAACCCTCACCATAGGATAGGTGGAAGTAGGTGATTCTAGTTTCCCTCCCAATTCCCCTTTAGTCAGCTATGTATTTAGCCAGAGTATCTTTCATGTTGTGAGCAAGTCTCACCTATGTCTATGTCACAGTAAGGCACAGTAGTGCAGAGTGGGGCTGGATAGAACACTCACGGTATTTATGTATAAATGGTGCATGCAGGCACCTGGAATTGCTGAAGAATTTATTGTGTCGATAATTTCTTTCATGTGACTTTAATATGATAACTTAGAGAGAGAATTTATATATATAAGTGTACCAGTTATTGGTGTTAGGCTATGTGCCCAGTATTGATATTATTACTATTATTGATATCTAGGATTTATCTATATATATACATGCTTGTGTGTTGAATAATTTCTCATGAGTGCAGTGACCAATTGAATATTCGCCTATGAAAGGAATTACTGAGAACTCTAGTATTATATCTTGTTGCATTCGGTATTTATATGAAGTAAAGTGTGTTACGCCATGATAGTGAATTACTATGTTCATTAATATAGAAATGTTTGATTGAGCTCAAGATCTGTGCAGTGAATCATTTGCGTTCTATTGTCATTGTTGCAATTATTGTGTTGTTTGAACATTTAGTGACTTGAGAATTTAAAGAAACAGGCGCATAACACCAACAAACAAGTGCAGTAAGAGATCACGCAGTGAGGGGGGGAGTCGCCCAGCTGATTTTGACATTGACGAGAGGGGGGCATTGCCATCTTGGTGTGTCCCTGATTATATGTGGAGAGTGAGCGACTTTTGCATGAACTAGCTGTTTGCTTGTTGATACAAGAAAATGATGTCTTGAGTTTTAAGTAAAATACAAAAATACCTAGGCGTTTGTATCATCCCCTCCATATTTCTTGTGGCTATATAATACTTGAAAGGAGATAAAGTGATAGAAATAAATACCTGATATCAGATCTATTGAGTGTGCTCTTGCCACTGTTACCACAATTCCACAATACCACTGACGTTTTACTGGACACGGGAAACACCAGTTGGCGACCTTGTGGTTAGTAGTAGAGCCCTTGTCGGGGCGGGCACACAGTTGAATGAGCAAACTGTGTCTCCACTCATTTCTAACTACTAAGGCCAGTTGGGGATCGACTGGGGGACTCTCCTGGCGTACAGTGGCGCCGCGAGGATGAAGTGATGACCCGCAGGGCTACGGTGAGTAATAATTATCGCTAATAGTGCGACCATTGAGAGGATATCTTGTATACTGTTGCTCACCCCTCTTACGGTGAACCCCGACAATAAATATATATATATATATATATATATATATATATATATATATATATATATATATATATATATATATATATATATATATATATATATATATACATATATATATATATATATATATTATTAAATATGACCGAAAAAGTAAGATTAATAATTCTAACACAAATTTTCTCTATCTTTCTTACGTTTCTTTTCACTGTTGATGGTAATTCAAAAATCAATTCTCCAAAATTCATTTTTATTTCTAGTCTGACGCGACACTTGAGCACGTTTCGTAAAACTTATTACATTTTCAAGGACTTTAGTTTACACACATACACACAACTTTCACTGAATAGAGCTTAAACATCTTTGAGTTTTTTATACCTACATTTGGGTGAGGTGACATGTTACAATAGTTTTGGATGAGGTGAAAATAAACTTTTTACACAAGACAGAACACGAAACAATGGGTATTAAAGGTAGGTAACTGCAGAAGGCCTATTTTTTTTTGGCTCATATTTCTTGATTCTTCTGTATTGGAGCGGAGTCTTGAAGTGGGTATACCCACTTCAAGTGGGTATTTGAAGATACCCACTACAAGACTCTGCTCCAATATAGAAGCATCAAGAAATATGGGCCAATAAAAATAGGCCTTCTGCAGTTACCTACCTTTAATACCCATTGTTTCGTGTTCTGTCTTGTGTAAAAAGTTTATTTTCACCTCATCCAAAACTATTGTAACATGTCACCTCACCCAAATGTAGGTATAAAAAACTCAAAGATGTTTAAGCTCTATTCAGTGAAAGTTGTGTGTATGTGTGTAAACTAAAGTCTTTGAAAATGTTTAAAAATTTGAAAATGTTTAGGGTCCCCACCCCTGTCCACGGTGTCAGCAAGAAACACTTGACACTACTTTGTGACGTGGTCCCTAACACGGTGTCACAACCTCAGAGCAGCACGGAGCACTTGGCATTGCTTAGTGTCGCAGTCCATGACCACTATGTCAAAACCTCAAAGCAGCACTGAGTACTTAGCTGTGCTTGGTGTTTCTGTTACTGACCACAGTGTCACAACCTAAAAGAAGCAAGTTGTATTTGACACTGGTTCCGCCGTCCTTGGCCACGGAGTTACAACATCAGATCTGCACGGAACAGTTGGCACTGCTTGGTGTCACCGTCACTAGTTAGGGTGTCACAACCCCAGAGCAGCACGGAGCTCTTGGCACTGCTTTGGATCGCTGTTCCTGACCCCAGTGTTACAACCTTAAAGCAGCATGTAGGACTTGACACTGCTTGGTGTCTCCCTCCCTGGCTACGGTGTCACACCCTTTGAGCAGCACGAAAGACAGTGACTATATGTTACTCAAGCCAAAATAACTCAGATAAGTTTAGGAACGTAGAGCTGTAATTATAATTATTATTTAACTTTGCATTTGAGTGTGTTTTATTCACCAAGAAATAAACTTCTTAAGCTTCATTTCCTCAACACACACATTGTTAATTACTCCTCAAGTAAGTAAGTAATTATCAAAGAGAAGGCACCAAACCGGGAAGGCTATGTAGCACCATCAAATGTGTGGGATAATCAGGGGACGCTAAATATCACCAAGGATGCCAATACGAGAACAGAAACGCATAAGGCGAATGATATCAACAGTATCCGAGTCACCAAGAATACTATCGAGAGACAAGCGACCGCGGGGGACGGTCGGAAAACAAGACACACGCTCGTCCGGAAGTCAGAACATTCAACAAGGATATGCACGACCATAAGAGGGACAATGCAATTAGGACAATAAAGAGCAGGGCGGCGCTCCATCAAGTGACCATGAATTAAGCAAGTATGACCAATACGCAACCTCGCAAGAGCCGTTTCCCATCGCCGGTTACGGTGGTAGGAGGACGGCCACGAGGACACACAACTTTTAAGAGAACGTAGTTTGTTACCAGTAACAGACAACCAAGAAGCCTGCCAATGGGTAAGGATGGAGGAATGGATAACCGGGTAAAAGTCAGAATAAGGAATACCTTTACGAGAGATGGGACAAGAGCGGACAGCTTCCCTGGCGGCAGTATCCGCACGCTCATTTAAAGAGACACCAATATGCCTGGGAACCCAACAAAACTCAACCGACTTAAATTTACTGTGAACAAGAAACAGCCAATGCTGGATCTCGACAACAACTGGATGAACCGGATTAAAGGACCCGAGAGCCATGAGGACACTACGAGAGTCAACAACAACCACAAAGGAAGATTGACAACGAGAGAGCAGGAGACGAAGAGCATAGAGAATAGCATAAAGCTCCTCTGTGAAGATGCTAGTCTTCTGGGATAAGCGACACATATAAGTGCGATCAGGAAAAACAACAGAGTAACCAACACCGTCCGCAGACTTAGACCCATCGGTGAAGACGGAAACGGAGTGGGAGTGAAAAGAAAAGTGCTCAAGGAAAAGGCGTTTTAGAACTGAAGGAAGGGTAAAAGCTTTAGTGATGCGGGTCAAGAATGTACAAAACTGCGGAAGGGGTACTCTCCTTGGGGGCAAAGAAGGAACAACACGAGGAGAAATATTAGAAATACGAACGGAAAGAGAATCTTGTAAGCGAGACAACCGGACAGAAAGAGAGAGGTGGTGAAGAGGAACAGGAACCGCAGGAGGGGGAAAAGTTATAGCACGACAGAGGCGAGAGGAAGGATGTTGCAAGGCCAGCGCAAGATAGCGAAGACAGTAGAGATCACGGCGGTCCTGGAGAGATAGGAAGCTAGTGTCAACATACAAGCTGAGGACGGGAGTTGAACGAAAGGCACCAGAACCGAGGGGCAACCCAGTATGGTGCAAAGCATCAAGACGGCAAAGAGAAGAAGGAGAAGCAGACGAGTAAGCAGGGCAACCATAATCGAGCTTAAAGAGGACGAGAGAGGAATGTAAAGCAAGTAGAGTGCGCCTATCTGCCCCCAAGAAGTATGGGACAATACCCGAAGGAGGGTAAGGGCCTTAGAGCATTCAACACGAAGGTAAGAGATATGGGGAGACCAAGACAAACACTCGGAGACCCTGAGTGTCAAAGAATAACCCCAAAAGCTTCGCGGAATCTATGTACTCAAGGGAATGTCCATAAAGCGACAACGAGGGACGAAGAACGACCCGTTTCCGAGTAAAAGTCATGGCACAAGTCTTAGTAGTAGAGAACTTGAAGCCATGATCGGTGGCCCAAGACGACACGGCATCAATTGCAAGTTGAAGCCGGCGTTGGAGAGGCGAATCATCACCCTGACAGCAAAGGGTAAGATCATCGACATAGAGAGCGGAGATGACGCCTGAAGGAAAAGAGGAAAGAAGACCATTGAGGGCAACCAGAAAAAGAGTAGTGCTCAGAACACTACCCTGGGGAACACCTTCATATTGCTGAAAAGAGGCAGAGAGAGCAGTACCAAGGCGCACCCGAAAGGAGAGATGACAGAGGAAGCTGCGGAGAAAGAGAGGGAGATGAACACGAAGGCCAAAAGAATGAAGCTGGGATAGAATATGATATAGCCAAGTGGTATCGTAAGCCTTTTCCAGGTCAAAAAGGACGGCAACAACGGAGGTCTTCGCAGCAAAAGCAGTACGAATATAGACCTCCAAGTTCACCAGGACATCTGTCGTGCTGCGGCACTTGCGAAAACCAAATTGAGAAGAGGAGAGGAGGTGATGGTGTTCCGGGAACCACATCAGACGAACGTTAACCATACGTTCAAAGAGTTTGCAGACACAACTTGTGAGGGCAATAGGGCGAAAGTCCTTAGGGGATGTTCCCAGAGAGCCTGGTTTGCGAACAGGGAGGGCAACGACATCGAGCCAGTCCTCAGAGGCTGACGACGACTCCCAGATCCGATTATACAGACTCAGTAAATACTGAGACGTGCACGGAGGGAGATGGCGAAGCATCTCATAATGAATGCCATCGGAGCCCGCCGCCGTAGAACCGCAGAGGGCCAGGGCAGAACGAAGTTCAGAGAGAGAGAGAAGGGATCGTTATAGGAAAGTCGAAGACGAGTGCAGAAATCTAAAGGACGAGATTCAAGGACAGGTTTATGAAGAAGGAAAGATTGGGGAAGATGAAGACCAGAGCTAACAGAAGAAAAGTAGGAACCCAGTTCGGTAGCGACCTGCAACAGATCTGCCACAAGAGTACCGCGGAGGTGATCGACCGGTGAAACATCGGGAACAAACTAACCCACTATCTTGCGGGTACGCTTCCGGATCTGTGGCAGAGGAGTTTCGGACGTAATGATGGAGACATAAGATGTCCAACATTATCGTTTAACCGTACGGATGGCCCTACGGGCCACCGTACTCGCCTTCTGAAAGAAAAGAAAAGAATCGGCCATCTGCCAACAGCGGTGTCTCTTCCAGGCTGCAAGCTTACAGCGGACCACCCAAGCACAGTCTGCATTCCACCAGGAAACGCACTTCCGTGGACCCCGAGAGGAAGAGCGAGGAATAGAGCGGAGGGCAGCATCGAAGACAGTGTCATGAAAAAGGAGGAGAGAGCGAGGGAGAGGAAGAAGGGAGAGGTCAGAGAGAGCAGCACTGAGGGTAAATAGGTTCCAGTTCGTTTTAGCAAACTGCCACCTAGGGAAGGAGAGGGGAGGGTGAAAAGAGAAAAAGGTAACAAGGATGGGGAAATGGTCACTGCCATGGAGGTCATCAAGAACCTGCCACGTGAACTCTAAGTAAAGAGAAGACGAGCAAAGAGAAAGATCAAGACAGGAAAGGATGCGAGTCCAAGAGTCCAAATGCGTGGGCTCAACAGAATTCAGAATTGACAGGGAAGTAGAGAGGATAAACGGCTCAAGAAGGCGACCTCGGGTGTTCGTCGGAACATCACCCCAAAGGAATTACGACAATTGAAATCACCCAGCAGGAGCACAGGCTCCAGCAAGGAGTCCAGTAGGAGTTTCAGATCAGGAAGAGAGAGCGGGACAATCGGGGGAAGATAAATGGAACAAACGGTATACCATTTCCCCACAAAAAAAAACGAACAGCAGAACAATGGAGAGGCGAAGGAAAGAGTAAAGGGACAAAGGGAATATCAGAGCGAATCAAGAGAGCCGAAGAGTTGGGAGCCCCAGCAACAGCTGGGTGGGGGGGGGGGGGAGAAGAGAAAAGAATAGTCTCGAAAGCGACCAGGACGAGCACCAAGCATCGGCTCCTGGAGACAGACACAAAGGGGCGAAAACCGCGAAATCAGAAGTTGGAGTTCAAGGAAATTGGCGTAATAACCCCGAACGTTCCATTGAAGAATAGACATCGACGAGAAGAGAAAGGACAACAACAGAAAACAAATAAGAAACAAAGGCGAAGGAGCAACATAGCAGGTTAAAGAAGATCAGGGTCAGCAAAGTCAAGGTTAGGGGGCATGGGTAAACTGAGCAAAGATGGAGGGAAGGAAGTGGGAGAACAGACCAGAGGTGGACGGGCTAGGTCCGGAGGAGGAGGAGGATGAGGAGCAGGCAAGGACAGCAGTAGCAAGAGGGGAACGTACCTCAGCAAGGACAGCAACAGAGAGGGAAGCGGGGGCCAAAAAAAACCTCCATAGCAGGAACAGGGGGCGCAACCACCGAAATGAGAGGGGAAGGAGCGATAGAGTCAAAAGTTGGAGCCGAGGAAGAAAGCGAAGCCTTCTTACCCGCCGGGGAGGAGGAAGGAGAGGAGCCAGGCTTACGCTTCTGACTTAAAGAGACAGGTGTCCCAGCAACCACGTACTGGGCAACGGATTCCAGCGTCCCAACAGAAGCTGAACGACAGCACACACGACGGCCGTTAGGAGAGTGATGATCATCAGCCCGCACTGACAGGCAGCGGGGAGAGTCGATAGACGGAGGAGAAGGATGGGAAGGAGGAATGGAGGGAGACGAGGAAGAAGACACAGGAGACATGACAGACCGGGTAGAAAGAAGGGGAACCCCAGACAGAGGACCAGGAGGGGGACCCTTCGGGAGAGAACCCAAAGGAACAGAGGAGGGGGCAGTGGGCGTATCAGGGTCCAAGGCCCGGAAATGGTTGTGAGTGTCAGGAAGGTGGGAAGGACGAGGAGAGGAATACGTGAGCATAAGAGACGTTAGCATAAGGCGGGGGCTGGCGAACCTGGCGCCTCGCATCAGGAAAAGATAAACGCTCCCGGCGCTTCAAGATGGAGACAGCTGCCTCAAGCTTGTAATGGACACAGGCACGGGAGAAGGTAGGATGGGCCTCACCGCAGTTGAGGCAGCGAGCCTGGGAAGAAGTGCACTCCGACTTAGAGTGACCATCGCTCCCACACAAAGGACAGAGAGGAACATTCCCAGAGCAGCGGAGGGCACCATGCCCAAACCTCCAGCACTTGTTACAGAGCCTAGGAGAAGGAATGTACATCTGGAGAGAGCACCTGGCACCAGCAAGAATGGCAGAGGGCGGAAGGGTCCTACCATCAAAAGTAATCTTCACAACCCGAAGGGCCTGACCGTGACGACCACGAGGTCGTGTCAATGTGTCTACCCAAGGATAGAATGGCCCTGGGCCTCAAGGATATGCTGAATATCATCGTGGCAGTCCTGCAGATTCCGAACACCGGTTGCAACATGGGATGGAAGGAGAATAGTGCCAACACTGGCATTCAACTGAGCGTTCTTGGAGACCCGAACAGGGGTCTCGCCAAGGCAGGATAAAGCAGCCAAGCGGGAGGCCGCATCCTGAGAAGGAGCAGCAACAACACGAGTGCCGAGATAGGTGGTGTTGAAGGTGACAGAGGCATCTATGTAATCAACATGGTGCCTATGAAGGGAGAAATCATCAGGAGGCGCAGATTCAAGAGGGAGGAGATCAAAGTATTTGGCCCACGTAGCGGGACCAAACAAGGCTTGATAGATATCAGAACGGGAAGGAATTGAACAAGTGTGGCCGTGTCGAGGATGGCGTTGAGAACCCCCAGAGAGAGGGGTTAAAAGGCGCAGTAGTCACAACTAGAGACTGAGCCGTGCCAGCGGACGAGGTGGTCACCACCAGGGGTCTTGGGGCTCGACCCAACCACAGAGGAGGGAGGGGAGCCTAGGGGAGTAGTCAGGAGGGTCAAAGGAGTAGCAAGGTCGGGGCCTAATGCAGCGGGGGCTACAGAGCCTGGTCTTCCAATACAGTCTGACTCGGGGGCTTGGTCGCCCACCCCACGAGCCTGAGAGGGTACAAGAGGAACATTAAGCAACAGACACAAAAAGAAACACTTTCACTCAAGAATGTGCCCCCATACCCACCATGGAGCCACAATTAGAGGCAGGACACCCAACAAGAAGCTATCGCCGATCAAGCCGGGGCCCCCCAGGGGTGCGTCGTGAGTATACGCCTCACAAACGCCACCTTAAGAACCGTCAGTCCGTCGAGATTGGGTTCAGTGACGAAAGGGGGAAACCTGTACAACAAACACATTCTTGGGACAGAACAAGCAAACTATTCAAGAAACACATTCTTAATTTTACTAAAACAGCCTATACAGCAATGTGTGTATTCTTGATAAACCTGATATTACGGTCCTCAATACATCATCAAAAATAAAAATGTTACACAGTGATAACTTTCCACACTAAGGTAAATGTTTATGTTACAGCCAATTACTTAACCAATAACCGGGGTCTTATTTCACACACTTACTATGGGGCCTGAGTGCCTCCTCTTCATCGATCCCACCCCAAGACATCTGTAAGTTATCAAGAATTGGCAGGCGCAAGTAATCGTGCAAGGAATAAAGAAGGGTAAATAATACGAAATAACACCTTCATCAATATAATCATTATTTTAAATAAACATATTTACACAGAGTGTCACTTTCACACAAGACACTTAATATATTCTGTAGTGTTCTTCAATTCCCGTTGAGTCCACTTATCAAGAACACCTCGTCCACGTTTAATTATCATCACCAGCTAGTTCACCCTTACTCATCATGGGTAAGTCCCACACCGTATCATCACGATGTCCAAATATCCCAATTCTGCTCTCCAGAAACACACTGCTAGAGGACTTCAGTAACACACTGACAAGGAACTCAAATAACACTTCCACGGGTTTTTACCAACACCTTGGCAGACGTCTGACTACACACTAGCAGAACTTCTCAGCAGATGGCCAGTAATGTCATCCGGTAATTCCTCTAGGCCCAATCCCGGGTACGTCGGTCCACACATTAACACTGCACAAGTACAACAGCTAACACACACTGTCTTTTACCGAAG
>NC_091231.1:23238495-23327506 GCF_040958095.1 Procambarus clarkii | reverse complement strand
TATGTGTGGTGGTGGAGGTCTGTATGTGTGGTGGTGGTGGTCTGTATGTGTGGTGGTGGTGGTCTGTATGTGTGGTGGTGGGGGTCTGTATGTGTGGTGGTGGAGGTCTGTATGTGTGGTAGTGGAGGTCTGTATGTGTGGTGGTGGAGGTCTGTATGTGTGGTGGTAGAGGTCTGTATGTGTGGTAGTGGAGGTCTGTATGTGTGGTGGTGGTGGTCTGTATGTGTGGTGGTGGAGGTCTGTATGTGTGGTGGTGGAGGCCTGTATGTGTGGTGGTGGAGGTCTGTATGTGTGGTGGTGGTGGTGGTCTGTATGTGTGGTAGTGGTGGTCTGTATGTGTGGTGGTGGAGGTCTGTATGTGTGGTGGTGGAGGTCTGTATGTGTGGTGGTGGAGGCCTGTATGTGTGGTGGTGGTGGCCTGTATATGTGGTGGTGGTCTGTATGTGTGGTGGTGGAGGTCTGTATGTGTGGTGGTGGAGGCCTGTATGTGTGGTGGTGGAGGCCTGTATATGTGGTGGTGGTCTGTATGTGTGGTGGTGGTGGTCTGTATGTGTGGTGGTGGTGGTCTGTATGTGTGGTGGTGGTGGTCTGTATGTGTGGTAGTGGAGGTCTGTATGTGTGGTAGTGGTGGTCTGTATGTGTGGTGGTGGTGGTCTGTATGTGTGGTGGTGGAGGTCTGTATGTGTGGTAGTGGAGCTCTGTATGTGTGGTAGTGGAGGTCTGTATGTGTGGTGGTGTAGGTCTGTATGTGTGGTGGTAGAGGTCTGTATGTGTGGTAGTGGAGGTCTGTATGTGTGGTGGTGGTGGTCTGTATGTGTGGTGGTGGAGGTCTGTATGTGTGGTGGTGGAGGCCTGTATGTGTGGTGGTGGAGGTCTGTATGTGTGGTGGTGGTGGTCTGTATGTGTGGTAGTGGTGGTCTGTATGTGTGGTGGTGGAGGTCTGTATGTGTGGTGGTGGAGGTCTGTATGTGTGGTGGTGGAGGCCTGTATGTGTGGTGGTGGTGGCCTGTATATGTGGTGGTGGTCTGTATGTGTGGTGGTGGAGGTCTGTATGTGTGGTGGTGGAGGCCTGTATGTGTGGTGGTGGAGGCCTGTATATGTGGTGGTGGTCTGTATGTGTGGTGGTGGTGGTCTGTATGTGTGGTGGTGGTGGTCTGTATGTGTGGTAGTGGAGGTCTGTATGTGTGGTAGTGGTGGTCTGTATGTGTGGTGGTGGTGGTCTGTATGTGTGGTGGTGGAGGTCTGTATGTGTGGTAGTGGAGGTCTGTATGTGTGGTAGTGGAGGTCTGTATGTGTGGTAGTGGTGGTCTGTATGTGTGGTGGTGGAGGTCTGTATGTGTGGTGGTAGTGGTCTGTATGTGTGGTGGTGGTGGTCTGTATGTGTGGTAGTGGAGGTCTGTATGTGTGGTGGTGGTGGTCTGTATGTGTGGTGGTGGTGGTCTGTATGTGTGGTAGTGGAGGTCTGTATGTGTGGTAGTGGAGGTCTGTATGTGTGGTGGTGGTGGTCTGTATATGTGGTGGTGGAGGTCTGTATGTGTGGTGGTGGTGGTCTGTATGTGTGGTGGTGGAGGTCTGTATGTGTGGTGGTGGTCTATATGTGTGGTGGTAGAGGTCTGTATGTGTGGTGGTGGAGGTCTGTATGTGTGGTGGTGGTGGTCTGTATGTGTGGTGGTGGAGGTCTGTATGTGTGGTAGTGGAGGTCTGTATGTGTGGTAGTGGTGGTCTGTATGTGTGGTGGTGGAGGTCTGTATGTGTGGTGGTGGTGGTCTGTATGTGTGTGGTAGTGGAGGTCTGTATGTGTGGTAGTGGAGGTCTGCATGTGTGGTGGTGGAGGTCTGTATGTGTGGTGGTGGAGGTCTGTATGTGTGGTGGTGGTGGTCTGTATGTGTGGTGGTGGAGGTCTGTATGTGTGGTAGTGGAGGTCTGTATGTGTGGTAGTGGTGGTCTGTATGTATGGTGGTGGAGGTCTGTATGTGTGGTGGTGGTGGTCTGTATGTGTGGTAGTGGAGGTCTGTATGTGTGGTAGTGGAGGTCTGTATGTGTGGTGGTGGTAGTCTGTATGTGTGGTGGTGGAGGTCTGTATGTGTGGTGGTGGTGGTCTGTATGTGTGGTAGTGGAGGTCTGTATGTGTGGTGGTGGAGGTCTGTATGTGTGGTGGTGGAGGCCTGTATGTGTGGTGGTGGAGGTCTGTATGTGTGGTAGTGGAGGTCTGTATGTGTGGTAGTGGAGGTCTGTATGTGTGGTAGTGGAGGTCTGTATGTGTGGTGGTGGAGGTCTGTATGTGTGGTGGTGGAGGCCTGTATGTGTGGTGGTGGAGGTCTGTATGTGTGGTAGTGGAGGCCTGTATGTGTGGTAGTGGAGGTCTGTATGTGTGGTAGTAGAAGTCTGTATGTGTGGTGGTGGTGGTCTGTATGTGTGGTAGTGGAGGTCTGTATGTGTGGTGGTGGAGGTCTGTATGTGTGGTGGTGGAGGTCTGTATGTGTGGTGGTGGTGGTCTGTATGTGTGGTAGTGGAGGTCTATATGTGTGGTGGTGGTGGTCTGTATGTGTGGTGGTGGAGGTCTGTATGTGTGGTGGTGGTGGTCTGTATGTGTGGTAGTGGAGGTCTGTATGTGTGGTAGTGGAGGTCTGTATGTGTGGTGGTGGAGGTCTGTATGTGTGGTAGTGGTGGTCTGTATGTGTGGTAGTGGAGGCCTGTATGTGTGGTAGTGGAGGTCTGTATGTGTGGTGGTGGAGGTCTGTATGTGTGGTAGTGGAGGTCTGTATGTGTGGTAGTGGAGGTCTGTATGTGTGGTAGTGGTGGTCTGTATGTGTGGTAGTGGTGGTCTGTATGTGTGGTAGTGGTGGTCTGTATGTGTGGTAGTGGAGGTCTGTATGTGTGGTAGTGGTGGTCTGTATGTGTGGTAGTGGTGGTCTGTATGTGTGGTGGTGGAGGTCTGTATGTGTGGTAGTGGAGGCCTGTATGTGTGGTAGTGGAGGTCTGTATGTGTGGTGGTGGAGGTCTGTATGTGTGTTAGTGGTGGTCTGTATGTGTGGTAGTGGAGGCCTGTATGTGTGGTAGTGGAGGTCTGTATGTGTGGTGGTGGAGGTCTGTATGTGTTGTAGTGGAGGTCTGTATGTGTGGTAGTGGAGGCCTGTGTGTGTGGTAGTGGAGGTCTGTATGTGTACTCACCTATTTGTACTCACCTATTTGTGCTTGTGGGGGTTGAGCTTTGGCTCTTTGGTCCCGCCTCTCAACTGTCAATCAACAGGTGTACAGATTCCTGAGCCTACTGGGCTCTATCATATCTACATTTAAAACTGTGTATGGAGTCAGCCTCCACCACATCACTGCCTAGTGCATTCCATCCGTTAACTACTCTGACACTAAAAAAGTTCCTTCTAACGTCTCTGTGGCTCATGTGAGTACTCAGTTTCCACCTGTGTCCCCTTGGTCGCGTCCCACCAGTGTTGAATAGTTTATCCTTGTTTACCCGGTCGATTCCTCTGAGGATTTTGTAGGTTGTGATCATGTCTCCCCTTACTCTTCTGTCTTCCAGTGTCGTAAGGTGCATTTCCCGCAGCCTTTCCTCGTAACTCATGCCTCTTAGTTCTGGGACTAGTCTAGTGGCATACCCTTGGACTTTTTCCAGCTTCGTCTTGTGCTTGACAAGGTACGGGCTCCATGCTGGGGCCGCATACTCCAGGATTGGTCTTACATATGTGGTGTACAAGATTCTGAATGATTCCTTACACAGGTTCCTGAACGCTGTTCTGATGTTAGCCAGCCTCGCATATGCCGCAGACGTTATTCTTTTTATGTGGGCTTCAGGAGACAGGTTTGGTGTGATATCAACTCCTAGATCTTTCTCTCTGTTCGTTTCATTAAGTACTTCATCTCCTATTCTGTATCCTGTGTTTGGCCTCCTATTTCCACCACCTAGTTTCATTACCATTTACCATTTACCTAGACCATTTACTCGGGTTGAACTTCAACAGCCATTTGTTGGACCATTCACTCAGTCTGTCTAGGTCATCTTGTAGCCTCCTACTATCGTCCTCAGTTTCAATCCTCCTCATAATTTTTGCCTCATCGGCAAACATTGAGAGAAACGATTCTATACCCTCTGGAAGATCATTTACATATATCAGAAACAGTATAGGTCCAAGGACTGACCCCTGCGGTACTCCACTCGTAACGTCTCGCTCGTAATAATATAATCTCATAATAATCTCTCTCATAATAATCTCCACTCGTAATGTGTGGTAGTGGAGGTCTGTATGTGTGGTGGTGGAGGTCTGTATGTGTGGTCGTGGGTCTGTATGTGTGGTAGTGGAGGTCTGTATGTGTGGTGGTGGTGGTCTGTATGTGTGGTAGTGGAGGTCTGTATGTGTGGTGGTGGAGGTCTGTATGTGTGGTGTTGGAGGTCTGTATGTGTGGTGGTGGTGGTCTGTATGTGTGGTGGAGGTCTGTATGTGTGGTGGTGGAGGTCTGTATGTGTGGTGGTGGAGGTCTGTATGTGTGGTAGTGGAGGCCTGTATGTGTGGTGGTGGTGGGTCTGTATGTGTGGTAGTGGAGGCCTGTATGTGTGGTAGTGGAGGTCTGTATGTGTGGTAGTGGAAGTCTGTATGTGTGGTGGTGGGCGTGCTGTATGTGTGGTAGTGGAGGTCTGTATGTGTGGTGGTGGGCGTGCTGTATGTGTGGTGGTGGAGGTCTGTATGTGTGGTGGTGGAGGGCTGTATGTGTGGTGGTGGAGGTCTGTATGTGTGGTGGTGGTCGGGCTGTTGGTGTGCTGGGATGAGACAGTGTTGGGCTGCTTGAGTGAGAGTGAAGGTGGTTATCAGAGCGTGGTACTATCTCTGCTGGATAACGGGTTGTACGAGCCCCAGCATGGCCCCTTCCGATATCTTGCTATCTGCCCGACGCGCACGCAGAATGAACTAGATGACAAGATACCAGAACATAATCCCCCGCGCACAATTATTTGAACAGATACGATTGGATTTGAATGGGACAAGTGACTACAATACACCCTTCCTCCACTCTCTCTCTCTCTCTCCCTCTCTCTCTCTCTCTCTCTCTCTCTCTCTCTCTCTCTCTCTCTCTCTCTCTCTCTCTCTCTCTCTCTCTCTCTCTCTCTCTCTCTCTCTCTCTCTCTCTCTCTCTCTCTCTCTCTCTCCCTCCTACATATTCCATATATTGCCCCCCTACTACACGCCTCTTCCATGTCAAATAACAGCTTTCTCGCCCCTGTCTTCTAATTTCTCATTACACAAAGCAGTATTATATAAAAATTTCACCTTGTATTAGCGTTTCTTGGATTATACCAGGCAGCGACCTCGCCACACCTCTTCTTGAGAAATGATTTCTCACTCCACTAGTTAATTCTATATATTAAAGTCTTATATTCAATTATTTTCCATACATTTTCTTCATCGTTATCACTATTAGCGGGAGACCTTTTTTTGTAGGCAAAATTACAAAACGATTTTTGTATTTTATGTATAAATACTTATCTCTAATTATTGTAATTATTGTTAGGTGAATAGGCTTGATTGCCCTGCCTGATAATATTGGTTACACTAATCATCACTAGACTCGTATTCAGTGACACTTGAGACCAGGGGCCGGATTCACGAAGGTACTTACGAAGGTTTTTCTTCTTAGCTACGAATGTTTCCTTCTTAGCGCCTTCGTGGCGGCTACGTCGGTATTCAGGTAGCTACACTAAGTTGAAAGACCTTCGTAAGTTCATTCCAGGATCTAAGTGTGGTTTCGACCACTCGTAGCTTTACGTAAACTGGATATAACTCAATTTTTCTTTACTACATAACACTGGGATCGATTTTAAGATTTTGGAACATAAACAAAAGATTATAAAAATTGAATCTAGTGAAGAGGAGTCCTTCGTGTTAGTTATATATGCATTCTCTGCTTGAAACTTAAAGTAAATATGTCTTATGATAGTAGAATTAGTTTTATAATAGCAAGATATTATACCAGTAGTTATTAAGTAAATAAACACTGGTGAACATGAAATATGAGAGAAGGTGATGAGCCCTGCCTGATGGGATCATTTACTATCACCAAATGCCCCTGTTCACCTAGTAGTAAGGGTGTACCTTAGCTATGCATACCCATTTCTAATTTATTTAGTTTGGTTTTATTTTGAAATTAAATCTGGGTGAGACATAAAATAAAAATATGCTGCACAAATGATGTTAGGTAAGGAGAAGGGTAAAACTGTCAAAAATTTTATTCATTGAATACTTAAAGCTATAATTATGACTATATAGACTATTAAAAAAGAGAGAGGGAAGTAGGGGTCCAAGACCTCTTCCTGTTATACAATTTGGGTTCTGGAACAAGTAATTATCAAAAGAAGGCACCATGCCGGGAAGGCTATGTAGCAGTAAGGCAGTGAGGTGAGGCAGCTACTTATTTGAGAAATGCTTATTTTATTTACCTTATAAGCTGAGGCAACTTATTTTATTTGAGGAATACTCAGCTGATTCCTCTACATTTAGCATGGAACAAATTTGTGTCCAAGACCTCTTCCTGTTACACAATTTGACTGTGTGTAACCAAACTAGAAGTGCTCTATAAATCAAGGGACCTAGAATGTGGAATGACCTCCCGAATCATGTCAAAGGCTGTACCTCTCTCAACCAGTTTAAGAGTTAAACCAAGTACTGCCTAATTAACTCCATTTAACCTAACTTACCTCCTAAATGTCAACCCATGTCTTGCTATTTTTTAAACAACGCTGTTCACCAACATGTGCAATTGCTGAGTTATGCTATGTTAACCCCCCTTTTTGTATTTTTTATTCCTTCTTTCAACACAATTTATACCTAATCCCGATTACTATTAAGTTTTAGTCTGTGTTTTTTCCCCCACACCTTGCCCGAAATGCTATGAGTATTAGTGGCTTTAGGTATTGTATGTACTAGCTCTGTCTATAAATCCAACATTATGTTTGTAAATCAACTGTATGTACATTTCCTGAATAAAATGTATTTATTATTTATTTTTTAATCAGTAAGTATTAAAAGAAGGCACCAAGCTGGGAAGGCTATGTAGCACCATTGTGTGTAACAATAAACTAATTATTTTTTAACAAATAATGCACCTGTATGGTAAAACTAATCCTGTCAGCTGTAAAAATATTGATGCAGTTATTTAAATGAAAAATATAATGAAAGAAATATTACTGGTTTATTTTTATCCTATCTTTTTGTACTGTACAGTATATCCAAGGAAGTGAAAAATTGAGACATAATGCACAATTTAATGAATGATTAGCATGGATTAGCAGTTCAAAAGAAATATGACTATTACATATCAACATGAGATCTTAATGATCCATGGTCAACATGATTTAATAAATATAATACAGTACTGTATTTGTAATAATACAAACTATAATTTAAAATCATTATTACTGATATTTTTTATTAAGAAGATTAGGTATACACAGCAATGTGTTGCTACCCTATTCTATATGGAATATTACACAGTGTAGATAAAAAACTAGCTATATGTTTATCTAATACTCCCATCTCACAGGATGGTTAGACATACTGTACATGGAATCAATTTAGAAAATACCAGCCTCAATACAAAAAACAAATAAACTCTGACTAAACAACTCTTCGCGATTTTCACAAGAGGTAAGCACTGAATCATGGAAACATTATATTATTATAATTACTCTTACCAGTTTCTACAAGACTCCTCTCAAACAATGTATTTTTAAACATGTTTAGGTATACACAGCAATGTGCTGCTTCCCTATTCTGTATAAAGGACCACACAGTGTAGATCAAAAACCAGCTACAAGCTCACCCAACATCCTCACCTCACAGGATGGCCAGTCATACATGGAATTAGGAGAGAACAAAATACTTAATGCTGATCTATTAGCCTCCACTGGCAAAATCTGGGTGCAGCACAAGAATATCTTCCAATATTCCTGCGTGTATGAAGTAATTACAGAGCTCAAAATACCTCATACCATTTGGTATGAAGTCACTGATAACAGGACAACCACAGATATAGTGTTGTAGAGTGTTCTCTCAAGTAGGACTGAAAACAGATGTTTTTTTCCACCAAGAGGGCTATAAACCCATGGAACCGCCTACCCGCTGAAGCCGTAAATGCCAAATTCAAGCTAAAAAATATCATTAAGACAATTGGCGGGCCCTTTAACAAGCCGCCGGCTTTCTGTCCTCTTCGAGGCCACTAGATAGTTAGTGGCCCTTGGGTAAATTCAGTAAATATATACAATATTAGTCAGCGAATCTTCCGAGCAACAAGGACAGCTACACAGTATCTCTTAGAATTACGTGGGTAAACAACAAATGTAACATATTTGTTTACTACAATGTCGGTGCTGGCTGTAGAAGTTGAAAAAACATTGTTTTACTTCGAAATATACTAATTTTATAAGAAAATTCGACGTAAATAGGAGGTAGTAGAGCTCCGATAAGCCAGCGCTAAATCTTCAATATGAAGAATGTTGCTGCTCTCTGATTGGCCAAACGAAACACAGTAGTGACCTCTATCGCACGCAGGTGAACCAACAATTTTCTTCCTAAGTGGACGTTATTGAATTGCACCTAAGCATCTTCTTAGGGCGCACTTAGGAACCTTCGTAGCAAACTCACTTACGAAGAAATACACAGAGCTTCCTGAATCTAGGTGGAGGTCCCTAATGAAAAACGGCGAAGACAACACACTGGAAGACACCGACAATCAAACAAACTAACAATCAACACATCATGCATATCGCATCACTTCTCTTACTAATACACATAGAAACACACACACAACCTCTTCACCATAATACGTGAAACCTATGTACATATAATTTATAATTATCCAAGAAACATTTCCACTCAAACCAACACAACTTGCCCTGGCGTAGAGACATTATTAATTCCTCAGTAGAGGAAACACCGAGTGATTTCAATCATGCTCAACACGTTTTAACATCCCTTATGATAAGAATAAGTAACTTTGCATCTTTGACCATTTGCCAGGAAGATGGGCTAAGTCCTTGGCTCTCTCTCTCTCTTCCCACTAAAGTCAATTCCTCTCTTCCATGTAGTGTTCTCCTTTCCCTACTGACCTTTCCCACAATCTTTGCCTATAAAACTATTTATTAAGTCAAACTCATGAAATTCAAAATGATATACAAGTGTTGTGATTTTAGGCTTCTGAGGTATGGTGTGAGGGAACATGAGGCTACTGTGACATGGTGTGGGGAAAGTCTAAACACTTCCATTATATATATATATATATATATATATATATATATATATATATATATATATATATATATATATATATATATATATATATATATATATATATATATATATATATATATATATATATATATATATATATATATATATATCTTACTTGCTCTCGTATTGAAATTTCAAATTGTTTCTGTATCCACTTTTATGAAATCACTGGCTTCAAATTCATAATTTCCTATACATTTGGTCTATATTTTGTACTCAAAATTTAGTATCGTTTCCCGTTTAATGTTTCACGTCAATAAGCCATGTTTTACGAAGATAAAGACATCTTTTCTGAACCTTTTTGGGACTCACGTTGTTACCAGAAGTCCATCAGAGCTCTGATTTCTCAATCCTCAAACCTTGTCCAGCTCCATCACTCATCTGGCTCTATCACTTTCACCGCTGAATATCTCGTCTGGCTCCATCGCTGAGATTCCATCGCTCTTTGGGGTCCATTGTTCGTCCACCTCCTTCGTTACTTCGTCAACTCTGAAAATTCCTGGCGGATATTAGGTGTACTTTCCCTCCATCGTTGCCCTCCAGTACCACACGAAGGAGGCAGCGTAACGGTGCTCTCCTTATATCAGCGTTTACACCTGTAGAAACATTCAACATCTTCGTTTGCATTAAATAAGAGAAAAAGAAGAAGAAGAAGAGAATATTAAGACATCGAAGACAGGAAGGTGTTGAACAACAAGTGGTTGATAATGACGAAGAAAACAATGATGAGGAGGATGATGATGAGAGTAACAAGAACAAACTAATCAGCAGTACAAGAAGAGAATATTCATCAGTACCGATAATAACGAATTGCTCCCAATGTACTATATTAGGCTTCAGCTCCGATGTTGAGGGGTAATGTTGACCAGACCACACACTAAAAGTTGAAGGGACGACGACGTTTCGGTCCGTCCTGGACCATTCTCAAGTCGATTATCGACTTGAGAATGGTCCAGGACGGACCGAAACGTCGCGTCCCTTCAACTTTTTAGTGTGTGGTTTGGTCAACATACTTCAGCCACGTTATTGTGACTCATCGCCTGCATTGAGGGGTAATATTAGGCTTCAGCTCCGATGTTGAGGGGTAATATTAGGCTTCAGCTCCGATGTTGAGGGGTAATGTTAGGCTTCAGCTCCGATGTTGAGGGGTAATGTTAGGCTTAAGCTCCGATGTTGAGGGGTAATGTTAGGCTTAAGCTCCGATGTTGAGGGGTAATGTTAGGCTTCAGCTCCGATGTTGAGGGGTAATATTAGGCTTCAGCTCCGATGTTGAGGGATAATGTTAGGCTTCAGCTCCGATGTTGAGGGATAATATTAGGCTTAAGCTCCGATGTTGAGGGATAATATTAGGCTTAAGCTCCGATGTTGAGGGGTAATGTTAGGCTTAAGCTCCGATGTTGAGGGGTAATGTTAGGCTTCAGCTCCGATGTTGAGGGGTAATGTTAGGCTTCAGCTCCGATGTTGAGGGGTAATATTAGGCTTCAGCTCCGATGTTGAGGGATAATGTTTGGCTTAAGCTCCGATGTTGAGGGATAATATTAGGCTTAAGCTCCGATGTTGAGGGATAATGTTAGGCTTCAGCTCCGATGTTGAGGGATAATGTTAGGCTTAAGCTCCGATGTTGAGGGATAATATTAGGCTTAAGCTCCGATGTTGAGGGGTAATGTTAGGCTTAAGCTCCGATGTTGAGGGATAATATTAGGCTTAAGCTCCGATGTTGAGGGATAATGTTAGGCTTCAGCTCCGATGTTGAGGGATAATGTTAGGCTTCAGCTCCAATGTTGAGGGGTAATATTAGGCTTAAGCTCCGATGTTGAGGGGTAATGTTAGGCTTAAGCTCCGATGTTGAGGGATAATATTAGGCTTCAGCTCCGATGTTGAAGGGTAATATTAGGCTTAAGCTCCGATGTTGAGGGGTAATGTTAGGCTTCAGCTCCGATGTTGAGGGGTAATGTTAGGCTTCAGCTCCGATGTTGAGGGATAATATTAGGCTTAAGCTCCGATGTTGAGGGGTAATGTTAGGCTTAAGCTCCGATGTTGAGGGGTAATGTTAGGCTTCAGCTCCGATGTTGAGGGATAATATTAGGCTTAAGCTCCGATGTTGAGGGGTAATATTAGGCTTCAGCTCCGATGTTGAGGGGTAATGTTAGGCTTCAGCTCCGATGTTGAGGGGTAATGTTAGGCTTAAGCTCCGATGTTGAGGGGTAATATTAGGCTTAAGCTCCGATGTTGGGGGGTAATGTTAGGCTTTAGCTCCGATGTTGAGGTGTAATGATAGGCTTAAGCTCCGATGTTGAGGGGTAATGTTAGGCTTAAGCTCCGATGTTGACGGGTAATGTTAGGCTTCAGCTCCGATGTTGAGGGATAATATTAGGCTTAAGCTCCGATGTTGAGGGGTAATGTTAGGCTTAAGCTCCGATGTTGTGGGATAATATTAGGCTTAAGCTCCGATGTTGAGGGGTAATATTAGGCTTCAGCTCCGATGTTGAGGGGTAATGTTAGGCTTCAGCTCCGATGTTGAGGGGTAATGTTAGGCTTCAGCTCCGATGTTGAGGGGTAATATTAGGCTTAAGCTCCGATGTTGAGGGGTAATGTTAGGCTTCAGCTCCGATGTTGAGGGGTAATGTTAGGCTTAAGCTCCGATGTTGAGGGGTAATGTTAGGCTTAAGCTCCGATGTTGAGGGGTAATGTTAGGCTTCAGCTCCGATGTTGAGGGGTAATATTAGGCTTCAGCTCCGATGTTGAGGGGCAATGTTAGGCTTCAGCCTGGATGTTAATGGATGATACTAGGTTCGCGGAGATCGCGGTTCGCGGTGGTGGGGGTTGGCGGTGGTGGGGGTTGGCGGTGGTGGGGGTTGGCGGTGATGGGAGCACGCTGTGGCGTTATTTAGGTGACATATCAGCTTTCTACTTACTATTCTGTTAAGATCTCTCTCGAACAATAACAACATTAACTTTCATACCACCACAACCACTACCATTACTACAACCACAACCCCCTATTGCAACCACCACCACCACCACCCTTCACGATAATCATTGCCATTACATTACCACAACAGAACCATTACAACCACAACTACCGCATCACCATTCCAATACCACCACAAACACTACCACTACAATCACAAACATTTCAACTATAACCGCAACCTTAACCACCACAACTACCACTACTATATATAGGGCGCCTGACAGCTGGTTGGACTGTGCTTTGGATTCATAGTCCTGAGGCTCCGGGTTCGATTCCCGGTGGAGGCAGAGACAAATGGGCAAAATGTTTCTTTCACCCTGATGCCCCCTGTTGCCTAGCAGTAAATAGGTACCTGGGAGTTAGGCAGCTGCTACGGGCTTCTTCCTGGGGGTGGAGGCCTGGTCGAGGACCGGGCCGCGGGGACGTTAAGCCCCGAAATCACAGATAACCTTAAAATAGCCATATATATCTACCCACTGGAACATTATCTAACACAGGGCTAATTTACAACCCAAACAGACCACTGGAACACTGTCTAACACAGTACAGAGTTCAACCCAAATAAGATTTTAACCGATATTTAACAGCGCAGTTAAAGAAGTTGTTACACACACTGGGCCATACCTTACAGAGGCCACCGTGTGAGTCATAAACACTCATCCACTGACTGAGTAAAACTGAAATGAATAACACTTAATGGGCCAGCAAGAGACTCGGGACCCACGAAGGAATATCCCAGGAGATAACAAAAAATCCTGCCACTACGACAATCCCATAAGGCGTTAATTAACGTTAAATTAACTACGACAATTATGTTAATTATAACGTAAGAGGTGCATCACGACCAGTTGGCGGAGCAAAACACAGCTGGAACTCCCATTCCTGAATAGGCTATTAGATAACCATTCGTACGTACACACACAAAAACCTAGATAGGTTAGGCAGTGATGTGGTGGAGGCTGACTCCATACATAGTTTCAAATGAAAATATAATCAAGCCCAGTAGGCTCAGGAATCTATACACCGGTTGATCAACAGTTGCGAGGTGGGGCCAAAGAGCCAGAGCTCTTTGCACAACTAGGTGAGTACAACCAGGTGAGCACACACACACACATGCAGACATTAACACTCCCAAAATAGCCAACATCAACAACAACCACGAAAACATATACAAGGACAGAAGCAGGTACTTGATGCGTCAACACCACCACCAACAATACAATGAAACAGCAACTGTACCAGCAAACACAGCCACAACAGCATCTGTACCAGCAAACACAGCCACAACAGCATCTGTACCAGCAAGCACAGCCACAACAGCAACTGTACCAGCAAACACAGCCACAACAGCATCTGTACCAGCAAACACAGCCACAACAGCATCTGTACCAGCAAACACAGCCACAACAGCATCTGTACCAGCAAACACAGCCACAACAGCATCTGTACCAGCAAACACAGCCACAACAGCATCTGTACCAGCAAACACAGCCACAACAGCATCTGTACCAGCAAACACAGCCACAACAGCATCTGTACCAGCAAACACAGCCACAACAGCATCTGTACCAGCAAACACAGCCACAACAGCAACTGTACCAGCAAACACAGCCACAACAGCATCTGTACCAGCAAACACAGCCACAACAGCATCTGTACCAGCAAACACAGCCACAACAGCATCTGTACTAGCAAACACAGCATCAACAGCATCTGTACCAGCAAACACAGCCACAACAGCAACTGTACCAGCAAACACAGCCACAACAGCATCTGTATAGGCAAACACAGCCACAACAGCATCTGTACCAGCAAACACAGTCACAACAGCAACTGTACCAGCAAGTACAGCCACAACAGCAACTATACCAGCAAGTACAGCCACAACAGCAACTGTACCAGCAAACACAGCCACAACAGCAACTGTACCAGCAAACACAGCCACAACAGCAACTGTACCAGCAAGTACAGCCACAACAGCATCTGTACCAGCAAGTACAGCCACAACAGCATCTGTACCAGCAAACACAGCCACAAGAGCAACTGTACCAGCAAACACAGCCACAACAGCAACTGTACCAGCAAGTACAGCCACAACAGCATCTGTACCAGCAAGTACAGCCACAACAGCAACTGTACCAGCAAGTACAGCCACAACAGCAACTGTACCAGCAAACACAGCCAACACAGCATCTGTACCAGCAAGTACAGCCACAACAGCATCTGTACCAGCAAGTACAGCCACAACAGCAACTGTACCAGCAAGTACAGCCACAACAGCATATGTACCAGCAAGTACAGCCACAACAGCATCTGTACCAGCAAGTACAGCCACAACAGCATCTGTACCAGCAAGTACAGCCACAACAGCAACTGTACCAGCAAGTACAGCCACAACAGCAACTGTACCAGCAAGTACAGCCACGACAGCAACTGTACCAGCAAGTACAGCCACAACAGCAACTGTACCAGCAAACACAGCCACAACAGCAACTGTACCAGCAAGTACAGCCACAACAGCATCTGTACCAGCAAGTACAGCCACAACAGCCACTGTACCAGCAAACACAGCCACAACAGCAACTGTACCAGCAAGTACAGCCACAACATCATCTGTACCAGCAAGTACAGCCACAACAGCATCTGTACCAGCAAAAACAGCCACAACAGCATCTGTACCAGCAAGTACAGCCACAACAGCAACTGTACCAGTAAGTACAGCCACAACAGCATCTGTACCAGCAAGTACAGCCACAACAGCATCTGTACCAGCAAGTACAGCCACAACAGCGTCTGTACCAGCAAACACAGCCACAACAGCATCTGTAACAGCAAGTACAGCCACAACAGCAACTGTACCAGCAAGTACAGCCACAACAGCATCTGTACCAGCAAGTACAGCCACAACAGCAACTGTACCAGCAAACACAGCCACAACAGCAACTGTACCAGCAAGTACAGCCACAACAGCATCTGTACCAGCAAGTACAGCCACAACAGCATCTGTACCAGCAAGTACAGCCACAACAGCAACTGTACCAGCAAACACAGCCACAACAGCATCTGTACCAGCAAGTACAGCCACAACAGCAACTGTACCAGCAAACACAGCCACAACAGCATCTGTACCAGCAAACATAGCCACAACAGCGACTGTACCAGCAAACACAGCCACAACAGCAACTGTACGAGCAAACACAGGCACAACAGCAACTGTACCAGCAAACACAGCCACAACAGCAACTGTACCAGCAAACACAGTCACAACAGCAACTGTACCAGCAAACACAGCCACAACAGCAACTGTACCAGCAAGTACAGCCACAACAGCATCTGTACCAGCAAGTACAGCCACAACAGCCACTGTACCAGCAAACACAGCCACAACAGCAACTGTACCAGCAAGTACAGCCACAACATCATCTGTACCAGCAAGTACAGCCACAACAGCATCTGTACCAGCAAAAACAGCCACAACAGCATCTGTACCAGCAAGTACAGCCACAACAGCAACTGTACCAGTAAGTACAGCCACAACAGCATCTGTACCAGCAAGTACAGCCACAACAGCATCTGTACCAGCAAGTACAGCCACAACAGCGTCTGTACCAGCAAACACAGCCACAACAGCATCTGTAACAGCAAGTACAGCCACAACAGCAACTGTACCAGCAAGTACAGCCACAACAGCATCTGTACCAGCAAGTACAGCCACAACAGCAACTGTACCAGCAAACACAGCCACAACAGCAACTGTACCAGCAAGTACAGCCACAACAGCATCTGTACCAGCAAGTACAGCCACAACAGCATCTGTACCAGCAAGTACAGCCACAACAGCAACTGTACCAGCAAACACAGCCACAACAGCATCTGTACCAGCAAGTACAGCCACAACAGCAACTGTACCAGCAAACACAGCCACAACAGCATCTGTACCAGCAAACATAGCCACAACAGCGACTGTACCAGCAAACACAGCCACAACAGCAACTGTACGAGCAAACACAGGCACAACAGCAACTGTACCAGCAAACACAGCCACAACAGCAACTGTACCAGCAAACACAGTCACAACAGCAACTGTACCAGCAAACACAGCCACAACAGCAACTGTACCAGCAAACACAGCCACAACAGCAACTGTACCAGCAAACACAGCCATAACAGCAACTGTACCAGCAAGTACAGCCACAACAGCAACTGTACCAGCAAACACAGTCACAACAGCAACTGTACCAGCAAGTACAGCCAAAACAGCAACTGTACCAGCAAACACAGTCACAACAGCGACTGTACCAGCAAACACAGCCACAACAGCAACTGTACCAGCAAGTACAGCCACAACAGCATCTGTACCAGCAAGTACAGCCACAACAGCATCTGTACCAGCAAGTACAGCCACAACAGCATCTGTACCAGCAAACACAGCCACAACAGCAACTGTACCAGCAAACACAGCCACAACAGCAACTGTACCAGCAAGTACAACCACAACAGCATCTGTACCAGCAAGTACAGCCACAACAGCAACTGTACCAGCAAACACAGCCACAACAGCAACTGTACCAGCAAACATAGCCACAACAGCAACTGAACCAGCAAGTACAGCCACAACAGCAACTGTACCAGCAAACACAGCCACAACAGCAACTGTACCAGCAAACACAGCCACAACAGCATCTGTACCATCAAGTACAGCCACAACAGCATCTGTACCAGCAAACACAGCCACAGCAGCAACTGTACCAGCAAACCCAGCCACAACAGCAACTGTACCAGCAAGTACATCCACAACAGCATCTGTACCATAAGTACAGCCACAACAGCATCTGTACCAGCAAACACAGCCACAGCAGCAACTGTACCAGCAAACCCAGCCACAACAGCAACTGTACCAGCAAGTACATCCACAACAGCATCTGTACCATAAGTACAGCCACAACAGCATCTGTACCAGCAAGTACAGCCACAACAGCATCTGTACCAGCAAACACAGCCACAACAGCAACTGTACCAGCAAGTACAGCCACAACAGCAACTGTACCAGCAAACACAGTCACAACAGCAACTGTACCAGCAAACACAGCCACAACAGCAACTGTACCAGCAAGTACAGCCACAACAGCATCTGTACCAGCAAGTACAGCCACAACAGCAACTGTACCAGCAAACACAGCCACAACAGCAACTGTACCAGCAAACATAGCCACAACAGCAACTGTACCAGCAAGTACAGCCACAACAGCAACTGTACCAGCAAACACAGCCACAACAGCAACTGTACCAGCAAACACAGCCACAACAGCAACTGTGCCAGCAAACACAGCCACAACAGCATCTGTACCAGCAAACACAGCCACAACAGCAACTGTACCAGCAAACGCAGCCACAACAGCATCTGTACCAGCAAGTACAGCCACAACAGCATCTGTACCAGCAAACACAGCCACAACAGCCACTGTACCAGCAAACACAGCCACAACAGCAACTTTACCAGCAAGTACAGCCACAACAGCATCTGTACCAGCAAGCACAGCCACAACAGCATCTGTACCAGCAAGTACAGCCACAACAGCATCTGTACCAGCAAACACAGCCACAACAGCAACTGTACCAGCAAACACAGCCACAACAGCAACTGTAACAGCAAGTACAGCCACAACAGCATCTGTACCAGCAAGTACAGTCACAACAGCAACTGTACCAGCAAACACAGCCACAACAGCAACTGTACCAGCAAACACAGTCACAACAGCAACTGTACCAGCAAACACAGCCACAACAGCAACTGTACCAGCAAGTACAGCCACAACAGCAACTGTACCAGCAAACACAGCCACAACAGCATCTGTACCAGCAAACATAGCCACAACAGCGACTGTACCAGCAAACACAGCCACAACAGCAACTGTACCAGCAAACACAGGCACAACAGCAACTGTACCAGCAAACACAGCCACAACAGCAACTGTACCAGCAAACACAGTCACAACAGCAACTTTACCAGCAAACACAGTCACAACAGCAACTGTACCAGCAAACACAGCCGCCACAGCAACTGTACCAGCAAACACAGCCACGACAGCAACTGTACCAGCAAGTACAGCCACAGCAGCAACTGTACCAGCAAACACAGTCACAACAGCAACTGTACCAGCAAGTACAGCCACAACAGCAACTGTACCAGCAAACACAGTCACAACAGCGACTGTACCAGCAAACACAGCCACAAGAGCAACTGTACCAGCAAGTACAGCCACAACAGCATCTGTACCAGCAAGTACAGCCACAACAGCATCTGTACCAGCAAGTACAGCCACAACAGCATCTGTACCAGCAAGTACAGCCACAACAGCATCTGTACCAGCAAACACAGCCACAACAGCAACTGTACCAGCAAACACAGTCACAACAGCAACTGTACCAGCAAGTACAGCCACAACAGCAACTGTACCAGCAAACACAGCCACAACAGCAACTGTACCAGCAAACACAGCCACAACAGCAACTGTACCAGCAAACATAGCCACAACAGCAACTGTACCAGCAAACACAGCCACAACAGCAACTGTACCAGCAAACACAGCCAGAACAGCATCTGTACCAGCAAACACAGCCACAACAGCAACTGTACCAGCAAGTACAGCCACAACAGCATCTGTACCAGCAAGTACAGCCACAACAGCAACTGTACCAGCAAACACAGCCACAACAGCAACTGTACCAGCAAACATAGCCACAACAGCAACTGTACCAGCAAGTACAGCCACAACAGCAACTGTACCAGCAAACACAGCCACAACAGCAACTGTACCAGCAAACACAGCCACAACAGCATCTGTACCAGCAACTAAAGCCACAACAGCATCTGTACCAGCAAACACAGCCACAACAGCAACTGTACCAGCAAACACAGCCACAACAGGAACTGTACCAGCAAGTACAGCCACAACAGCATCTGTACCAGCAAGTACAGCCACAACAGCATCTGTACCAGCAAGTACAGCCACAACAGCATCTGTACCAGCAAACACAGCCACAACAGCAACTGTACCAGCAAACACAGCCACAACAGCAACTGTACCAGCAAACATAGCCACAACAGCAACTGTACCAGCAAGTACAGCCACAACAGCAACTGTACCAGCAAACACAGCCACAACAGCAACTGTACCAGCAAACACAGCCACAACAGCAACTGTACCAGCAAATACAGCCACAACAGCAACTGTACCAGCAAACACAGTCACAACAGCAACTGTACCAGCAAACACAGCCACAACAGCAACTGTACCAGCAAACACAGCCACAACATCAACTGTACCAGCAAACACAGCCACAACAGCATCTGTACCAGCAAACACAGCCACAACAGCAACTGTACCAGCAAACACAGCCACAACAGCATCTGTACCAGCAAGTACAGCCACAACAGCATCTGTTCCAGCAAACACAGCCACAACAGCCACTGTACCAGCAAACACAGCCACAACACCAACTGTACCAGCAAGTACAGCCACAACAGCATCTGTACCAGCAAGTACAGCCACAACAGCATCTGTACCAGCAAGTACAGCCACAACAGCATCTGTACCAGCAAACACAGCCACAACAGCAACTGTACCAGCAAACACAGCCACAACAGCAACTGTACCAACAAGTACAACCACAACAGCATCTGTACCAGCAAGTACAGCCACAACAGCAACTGTACCAGCAAACACAGCCACAACTGCAACTGTACCAGCAAACATAGCCACAACAGCAACTGTACCAGCAAACACAGCCAGAACAGCATCTGTACCAGCAAACACAGCCACAACAGCATCTGTACCAGCAAACACAGCCACAACATCATCTGTACCAGCAAACACAGCCACAACAGCAACTGTACCAGCAAACACAGCCACAACAGCAACTGTACAAGCAAACACAGCCACAACAGCAACTGTACCAGCAAACACAGCCACAACAGCAACTGTACCAGCAAGTACAGCCACAACAGCATATGTACCAGCAAGTACAGTCACAACAGCAACTGTACCAGCAAACACAGCCACAACAGCAACTGTACCAGCAAACACAGTCACAACAGCAACTGTACCAGCAAACACAGCCACAACAGCGACTGTACCAGCAAGTACAGCCACAACAGCAACTGTACCAGCAAACACAGCCACAACAGCATCTGTACCAGCAAACATAGCCACAACAGCGACTGTACCAGCAAACACAGCCACAACAGCAACTGTACCAGCAAACACAGGCACAACAGCAACTGTACCAGCAAACACAGCCACAACAGCAACTGTACCAGCAAACACAGTCACAACAGAAACTGTACCAGCAAACACAGTCACAACAGCAACTGTACCAGCAAACACAGCCGCAACAGCAACTGTACCAGCAAACACAGCCACAACAGCAACTGTACCAGCAAGTACAGCCACAGCAGCAACTGTACCAGCAAACACAGTCACAACAGCAACTGTACCAGCAAGTACAGCCACAACAGCAACTGTACCAGCAAACACAGTCACAACAGCGACTGTACCAGCAAACACAGCCACAAGAGCAACTGTACCAGCAAGTACAGCCACAACAGCATCTGTACCAGCAAGTACAGACACAACAGCATCTGTACCAGCAAGTACAGCCACAACAGCATCTGTACCAGCATGTACAGCCACAACAGCATCTGTACCAGCAAACACAGCCACAACAGCAACTGTACCAGCAAACACAGTCACAACAGCAACTGTACCAGCAAGTACAGCCACAACAGCAACTGTACCAGCAAACACAGCCACAACAGCAACTGTACCAGCAAACACAGCCACAACAGCAACTGTACCAGCAAACACAGCCACAACAGCAACTGTACCAGCAAGTACAGCCACAACAGCATCTGTACCAGCAAGTACAGCCACAACAGCAACTGTACCAGCAAACACAGCCACAACAGCATCTGTACCAGCAAACACAGCCACAACAGCAACTGTACCAGCAAACACAGCCACAACAGCAACTGTACCAGCAAACATAGCCACAACAGCAACTGTACCAGAAAGTACAGCCACAACAGCAACTGTACCAGCAAACACAGCCACAACAGCAACTGTACCAGCAAACACAGCCACAACAGCAACTGTACCAGCAAATACAGCCACAACAGCAACTGTACCAGCAAACACAGTCACAACAGCATCTGTACCAGCAAGTACAGTCACAACAGCATCGGTACCAGCAAGTACAGCCACAACAGCATCTGTACCAGCAAACACAGCCACAACAGCAACTGTACCAGCAAACACAGCCACAACAGCAACTGTACCAGCAAGTACAGCCACAACAGCATCTGTACCAGCAAGTACAGCCACAACAGCATCTGTTCCAGCAAACACAGCCACAACAGCCACTGTACCAGCAAACACAGCCACAACAGCAACTGTACCAGCAAGTACAGCCACAACAGCATCTGTACCAGCAAGTACAGCCACAACAGCATCTGTACCAGCAAGTACAGCCACAACAGCATCTGTACCAGCAAACACAGCCACAACAGCAACTGTACCAGCAAACACAGCCACAACAGCAACTGTACCAACAAGTACAGCCACAACAGCATCTGTACCAGCAAGTACAGCCACAACAGCAACTGTACCAGCAAACACAGCCACAACAGCAACTGTACCAGCAAACATAGCCACAACAGCAACTGTACCAGCAAACACAGCCAGAACAGCATCTGTACCAGCAAACACAGCCACAACAGCATCTGTACCAGCAAACACAGCCACAACAGCATCTGTACCAGCAAACACAGCCACAACAGCAACTGTACCAGCAAACACAGCCACAACAGCAACTGTACAAGCAAACACAGCCACAACAGCAACTGTACCAGCAAACACAGCCACAACAGCAACTGTACCAGCAAGTACAGCCACAACAGCATATGTACCAGCAAGTACAGTCACAACATCAACTGTACCAGCAAACACAGCCACAACAGCAACTGTACCAGCAAACACAGTCACAACAGCAACTGTACCAGCAAACACAGCCACAACAGCAACTGTACCAGCAAGTACAGCCACAACAGCAACTGTACCAGCAAACACAGCCACAACAGCATCTGTACCAGCAAACATAGCCACAACAGCGACTGTACCAGCAAACACAGCCACAACAGCAACTGTACCAGCAAACACAGGCACAACAGCAACTGTACCAGCAAACACAGTCACAACAGCAACTGTACCAGCAAACACAGCCACAACAGCAACTGTACCAGCAAACACAGCTACAACAGCAACTGTACCAGCAAGTACAGCAACAACAGCAACTGTACCAGCAAACACAGTCACAACAGCAACTGTACCAGCAAACACAGCCACAACAGCAACTGTACCAGCAAACACAGCCACAACAGCAACTGTACCAGCAAACACAGCCACAACAGCATCTGTACCAGCAAACACAGCCACAACAGCAACTGTACCAGCAAACACAGCCACAACAGCATCTGTACCAGCAAACACAGTCACAACAGCATCTGTACCAGCAAACACAGCCACAACAGCATCTGTACCAGCAAGTACAGCCACAACAGCATCTGTACCAGCATGTACAGCCACAACAGCATCTGTACCAGCAAACACAGCCACAACAGCAACTGTACCAGCAAACACAGTCACAACAGCAACTGTACCAGCAAGTACAGCCACAACAGCAACTGTACCAGCAAACACAGCCACAACAGCAACTGTACCAGCAAACACAGCCACAACAGCAACTGTACCAGCAAACATAGCCACAACAGCAACAGTACCAGCAAACACAGCCACAACAGCAACTGTACCAGCAAACACAGCCAGAACAGCATCTGTACCAGCAAACACAGCCACAACAGCAACTGTACCAGCAAGTACAGCCACAACAGCATCTGTACCAGCAAGTACAGCCACAACAGCAACTGTACCAGCAAACACAGCCACAACAGCAACTGTACCAGCAAACATAGCCACAACAGCAAGTGTACCAGCAAGTACAGCCACAACAGCAACTGTACCAGCAAACACAGCCACAACAGCAACTGTACCAGCAAACACAGCCACAACAGCATCTGTACCAGCAACTACAGCCACAACAGCATCTGTACCAGCAAACACAGCCACAACAGCAACTGTACCAGCAAACACAGCCACAACAGCAACTGTACCAGCAAGTACAGCCACAACAGCATCTGTACCAGCAAGTACAGTCACAACAGCATCTGTACCAGCAAGTACAGCCACAACAGCATCTGTACCAGCAAACACAGCCACAACAGCAACTGTACCAGCAAACACAGCCACAACAGCAACTGTCCCAGCAAACACAGCCACAACAGCAACTGTACCAGCAAACACAGCCACATCAGCATCTGTACCAGCAAGTACAGCCACAACAGCAACTGTACCAGCAAGTACAGCCACAACAGCAACTGTACCAGCAAACACAGTCACAACAGCAACTGTACCAGCAAGTACAGCCACAACAGCATCTGTACCAGCAAACACAGCCACAACAGCAACTGTACCAGCAAACACAGCCACAACAGCAACTGTAACAGCAAGTACAGCCACAACAGCATCTGTACCAGCAAGTACAGCCACAACAGCAACTGTACCAGCAAACACAGCTACAACAGCAACTGTACCAGCAAACACAGTCACAACAGCAACTGTACCAGCAAACACAGCCACAACAGCAACTGTACCAGCAAGTACAGCCTCAACAGCAACTGTACCAGCAAACACAGCCACAACAGCATCTGTACCAGCAAACATAGCCACAACAGCGACTGTACCAGCAAACACAGCCACAACAGCAACTGTACCAGCAAACACAGCCACAACAGCAACTGTACCAGCAAGTACAGCCACAACAGCAACTGTACCAGCAAGTACAGTCACAACAGCAACTGTACCAGCAAACACAGTCACAACAGCAACTGTACCAGCAAACACAGCCACAACAGCAACTGTACCAGCAAACACAGCCACAACACCAACTGTACCAGCAAGTACAGCAACAACAGCAACTGTACCAGCAAACACAGTCACAACAGCAACTGTACCAGCAAACACAGCCACAACAGCAACTGTACCAGCAAACACAGCCACAACAGCAACTGTACCAGCAAACACAGCCACAACAGCATCTGTACCAGCAAACACAGCCACAACAGCAACTGTACCAGCAAACACAGCCACAACAGCATCTGTACCAGCAAACACAGTCACAACAGCATCTGTACCAGCAAACACAGCCACAACAGCAACTGTACCAGCAAACACAGCAACAACAATAACAACAGCTGTACCAACAAACACAGCCACAACAGCATCTGTACCAGCAAACACAGCCACAACAATAACAACAGCTGTACCAACAAACACAGCCACAACAGCATCTGTACCAGCAAACACAGCGACAACAATAACAACAGCTGTACCAACAGACACAGCCACAACAGCATCTGTACCAGCAAACACAGCCACAACAATAACAACAGCTGTACCAACAAACACAGCCACAACAGCTGTACCAACAAACACAGCCACCACCACAACATCACCTGTAACAACAAATGCCTACCTTAGTTAGTAGTATGACTAGCCTAGTTATTAATATGCCGACCATCTTGGCTTTAGACACTTGAGTTATCCTGGGTGTGGCATGCCTGCCTCGACCATTCTCACTCTGTTTACTCTTGTTCTTAAGAGGTCTTAGTCATCATTACGTCTCTGCTGAGTTGTTTACTAAGCTATTTCTGTTGATACATATACATACACACACACACACACACACATACACACACACACACACATATACATACATATATATATATATATTATATATATATATATATATATATATATATATATATATATATATATATATATATATATATATATATATATATATATATATATATATATATATATATATATATATATATATATATATATATATGTCGTACCTAATAGCCAGAACACACTTCTCTGCCTACAATGCAAGGCCCGATTTGACTAATAAGCCAAGTTTTCATGAATTAATTGTTTTTCGACTACCTAACCTACCTAACCTAACCTAACCTAACTTTTTTGGCTACCTAACCTAACCTAACCTATAGAGATAGGTTAGGTTAGGTTAGGTAGGGTTGGTTAGGTTCGGTCATATATCTACGTTAATCTTACTCCAATAAAAAAAAATTGACCTCTTACGTAATGAAATGGGTAGCTTTATCATTTCATAAGAAAAAAGATAGAGAAAATATTCTAATATTTCGTAGAATCGAAAAAACAGCGATTCTACTGTACGTTGTTTACCAACGTACCTGTGGACGAGACAATCGGGATGATAGCCGACAGAGTGTATCGTGATCCAGCCTGTACTCCTCTTGACATACCAGAAAATATTCTGAGGAAACTACTCCAAGCTTGTACTAAAGAGGCACCCTTCTTGAGCCCCGATGGGCACATGTATAAGCAAGTAGATGGGGTCGCCATGGGTTCTCCCCTAGGTGTCCTGTTTGCAAACTTCTACATGGGTACCATCGAGCGAAAAGTCTTAGTCGACATGAACTTGAAACCGGCCATATACTGCAGGTATGTTGACGACATTTTTACACAGGTACCTGATGTCAGACATCTGCAGGAGCTGAAGGAGGCATTTGAGCAGAGTTCCGTGCTGCGTTTCACTTACGAGATGGAAAAGGATGGGAAGCTGCCCTTTCTAGATGTAACAGTCATGGAAAAGGGCGGAGGTTTCCACACTGCAGTCTACACTAAGGAAACGAACATAGGAATGTGCCTAAGTGCCAACAGCGACTGCCCAGTCAGGTACAAGAGGAGTGTTGTTAACGCATATGTCGACCGTGCTCTCAGCCACAGCTCAGAATGGAAGCAAGTCAACGAAGAACTCTGTAGGGTAAGGCAGGTCCTAGTCAACAACGGCTTCTCCAATGGTTTCGTCGAAGACATCATAAGAAGGAAAGTGAAACGCCATGCAACCTCTGAAGAGACAACTAACACAACACCTATACCCCCTATTAGACTATTTTACAGGAACTTCTTTTCCACAGCTCATAAAACGGAGGAAAGGGTCCTGAAAGATATTGTTAATAGAAACGTTATCCCTACAGACAAAAATCAGAGGATACAACTGACGATTTACTATAAAACCAGAAAAACGGCCAGCCTACTCATGAGAAACTCTCCAGACAAAAAACAGAACGCTTTAAAAGAGACTAACGTCGTCTATGCCTTCAAATGCCCACTTGGGGACTGTAAGCTCCAAAAAACCCAGTATATAGGCAAGACAACAACATCTCTTTCTAGGCGTTTAACGATGCATAAGCAACAGGGCTCCATTAAGGAACATATAATCTCTTCCCATAACCAAACCATCGCCAGAGAAATCCTAGTAAACAACACAGAAATCATCGATAGATACAGCGATAGCAGGCGGCTTGACGTTTGCGAGGCACTACACATCAAGAAGTCAACACCAGCAATCAACAGCCAATTATTGCACAACTATATTCTACCCACCTCAATACTCCGCTTCAATATAGAAGCATCAAGAAATATGGACCAATAGGCTTTCTACAAACACTTCTATTCAATACCCATTGTTTCTGTTCTGTCTTGTGTTGATACTTTTAATACCCTATTAATATCCCCTCCTGTTCTGTCTTGTGTTAATGCCACATCACCCTTCCCACCTCACTCAAATGTAGATATAATATCAGAGAGACGTAAGTTCTAATCAGTTGTGTATTTGTGAAGTCTTTGAAAATGTAATAAGTTTTACGAAACGCGCCCGTGTCGCGTCAGACTAGAAATAAAAATGAATTTTGGAGAAGTGATTTTTGATTTACCTCCAACAGTGAAGCGTAATGTACGAAAGATTGAGAAAATTCGTGTTAGAATTATTAATCTTACTTTTTCGGTCATATTTAATAATATATGTCTACAGGAAAGACTGCTACCAAAATATACTAATATAATATATATATATATATATATATATATATATATATATATGAATGAAAACTCACACCCCAGAAGTGACTCGAACCCATACTCCCAGAAGCAACGCAACTGGTAACTACAGGGCGCCTTAATCCGCTTGACCATCACGGCCGTCAAAAGGAAGTGATAGCCGAGGCTATTTGAGCCACTTCCCCGACGGCAACTCGGATGGTAATCTTGGGCATAGCATTTCACCAAATCACCTCATTCTTTGGGGCACACGTGAGGAACACAAATGCAAACAAGCCTGAATGGTCCCCAGGACTATATGCGAATGAAAACTCACACCCCAGAAGTGACTCGAACCCATACTCCCAGAAGCAACGCAACTGGTAACTACAGGGCGCCTTAATCCGCTTGACCATCACGGCCGTCAAAAGGAAGTGATAGCCGAGGCTATTTGAGCCACTTCCCCGACGGCAACTCGGATGGTAATCTTGGGCATAGCATTTCACCAAATCACCTCATTCTTTGGGGCACACGTGAGGAACACAAATGCAAACAAGCCTGAATGGTCCCCAGGACTATATGCGAATGAAAACTCACACCCCAGAAGTGACTCGAACCCATACTCCCAGAAGCAACGCAACTGGTAACTACAGGGCGCCTTAATCCGCTTGACCATCACGGCCGTCAAAAGGAAGTGATAGCCGAGGCTATTTGAGCCACTTCCCCGACGGCAACTCGGATGGTAATCTTGGGCATAGCATTTCACCAAATCACCTCATTCTTTGGGGCACACGTGAGGAACACAAATGCAAACAAGCCTGAATGGTCCCCAGGACTATATGCGAATGAAAACTCACACCCCAGAAGTGACTCGAACCCATACTCCCAGAAGCAACGCAACTGGTAACTACAGGGCGCCTTAATCCGCTTGACCATCACGGCCGTCAAAAGGAAGTGATAGCCGAGGCTATTTGAGCCACTTCCCCGACGGCAACTCGGATGGTAATCTTGGGCATAGCATTTCACCAAATCACCTCATTCTTTGGGGCACACCGTGAGGAACACAAATGCAAACAAGCCTGAATGGTCCCCAGGACTATATGCGAATGAAAACTCACACCTGTAGAATGAAAACTCACACCTGCGAATGAAAACTCGCCCTGTAGTTACCAGTTGCGTTGCTTCTGGGAGTATGGGTTCGAGTCACTTCTGGGGTGTGAGTTTTCATTCGCATATAGTCCTGGGGACCATTCAGGCTTGTTTGCATTTGTGTTCCTCACGTGTGCCCCAAAGAATGAGGTGATTTGGTGAAATGCTATGCCCAAGATTACCTTCCGAGTTGCCGTCGGGGAAGTGGCTCAAATAGCCTCGGCTATCACTTCCTTTTGACGGCCGTGATGGTCAAGCGGATTAAGGCGCCCTGTAGTTACCAGTTGCGTTGCTTCTGGGAGTATGGGTTCGAGTCACTTCTGGGGTGTGAGTTTTCATTCGCATATAGTCCTGGGGACCATTCAGGCTTGTTTGCATTTGTGTTCCTCACGTGTGCCCCAAAGAATGAGGTGATTTGGTGAAATGCTATGCCCAAGATTACCATCCGAGTTGCCGTCGGGGAAGTGGCTCAAATAGCCTCGGCTATCACTTCCCAGCAAACACAAATCATCTACACAACGTTCGCCTATCTCTTCCCAAAGGTGTGGGAATGATTTGCATTGAGAATGGTGCAGGAGAGCCTTTGAGAAACTTTTACTCAAAAAATCCAAACACAAAGGTTTAATTATAAATTGTTTTTCTACAATTATTTTCTTCCAAATGTAAAACAAATAGTTTTTACATGTTTAAATATAAAATTTATGGTGTTTTTTTGTAAAATTCATTAATAAATTGTGAATGATATATATTGGCTGAGTGAAACCTTTAAAATCCATTTAGTTATAATATGAACAGAAAAAAGTAGTTTTCCAAATTTTCTAAAAATCGCTCTTTTTAACACAATTTGACTCCTTATGCATTCCACTAAACACTAATATCATGTTTAAATATATAATTTATGTATTATTCCCTAAGATAATTTATATAAATTATAAAAGTTGCTGGAAAGTGGTGAGAACGAATCTGAAAACGTTTTGTTGTCTTATATTGGCGTGTTCTTATTAACTAGAGTGAGTAAGAGTGAGCGAGAGTGGGTAAGAGTGAGTAAGAGTGAATGAAGGTGAGTGAGAGTGCCAGAGAGTGTGTAAGTGTGAGTAAGAGTGAGTATAAGTAAGAGTGACTGAGAGTGAGTAAGAGTGACAGAGTGAGTAAGAGTGACAGAATGAGTAAGAGTGAGAGTAAAGTGATTGAGAGTAAGGGTGAGTATGAGAGTAAGAGTGATTGAGAGTTAGGGTGAGAGTAAGAGTGATTGAGAGTTAGTGAGAGTAAGAGTGATTGAGAGTAAGAGTGATTGAGAGTAAGAGTGATTGAGAGTAAGAGTGATTGGGAGTAAGAGTGATTGAGAGTAAGAGTGATTGGGAGTAAGAGTGATTGGGAGTAGGAGTTAGAGTGAGAGTAGGAGTAAGAATGAGAATAAGAGTGATTGAGAGTAAGAGTGAGTAAGAGTAAGAATGAGAGTAAGAGTGATTGAGAGTAAGAGTGATTGAGAGTAAGAGTGATTGAGAGTAAGAGTGATTGGGAGTAAGAGTGATTGGGAGTAAGAGTAAGAGTGAGAGTAAGAATGAGAATAAGAGTGATTGAGAGTAAGAGTGATTGGGAGTAAGAGTAAGAGTAAGAATGAGAGTAGGAGTGATTGCGAGTAGGAGTGATTGGGAGTAGGAGTGATTGGGAGTAAGAGTGATTGAGAGTAAGAGTAATTGAGAGTAAGAGTATGAGAGTAAGAGTGAGAGAGTGAGTATGAATGGGTAAGGGTGACTGAGAGTAAGTAAGAATGACAGAGTAAGAGTGACAGAGAGTAAGAGTGACAGAGAGTAAGAGTGACAGAGAGTAAGAGTGACAGAGTAAGAGTGACAGAGTAAGAGTGACAGAGAGTAAGAGTGACAGAGAGTAAGAGTGACAGAGAGTAAGAGTGACAGAGTAAGAGTGACAGAGAGTAAGAGTGACAGAGTAAGAGTGACAGAGAGTAAGAGTGACAGAGAGTAAGAGTGACAGAGAGTAAGAGTGACAGAGAGTAAGAGTGACAGAGAGTAAGAGTGACAGAGTAAGAGTGACAGAGTAAGAGTGACAGAGAGTAAGAATGACAGAGAGTAAGAGTGACAGAGAGTAAGAGTGACAGAGAGTAAGAGTGACAGAGAGTAAGAGTGACAGAGTAAGAGTGACAGAGTAAGAGTGACAGAGAGTAAGAGTGACAGAGAGTAAGAGTGACAGAGTAAGAGTGACAGAGAGTAAGAGTGACAGAGAGTAAGAGTGACAGAGTAAGAGTGACAGAGTGTAAGAGTGACAGAGTAAGAGTGACAGAGAGTAAGAGTGACAGAGAGTAAGAGTGACAGAGTAAGAGTGACAGAGAGTAAGAGTGACAGAGTAAGAGTGACAGAGTAAGAGTGACAGAGAGTAAGAGTGACAGAGAGTAAGAGTGACAGAGAGTAAGAGTGACAGAGAGTATGAGTGACAGAGAGTAAGAGTGACAGAGTAAGAGTGACAGAGTAAGAGTGACAGAGTAAGAGTGACAGAGTAAGAGTGACAGAGTAAGAGTGACAGAGAGTAAGAGTGACAGAGAGTAAGAGTGACAGAGAGTAAGAGTGACAGAGTAAGAGTGACAGAGAGTAGGAGTGACAGAGTGTAAGAGTGACAGTAAGAGTGACAGAGAGTAAGAGTGACAGAGAGTAAGAGTGACAGAGAGTAAGAGTGACAGAGTAAGAGTGACAGAGTAAGAGAGTGAGAGTGATTATGAGAGAGTTAAGAGTGTGAGGTGTGTGAGTGTAGCAGGCCAGGGAGGCAGGATGTGTGGTCACAGGCGAGGCCTAGGCCTCGTGATCTCTAATGTTGGTTTTTATATATATGTGGGATTTTTTGTCCTGTTTCAAATTATAATTATTTAGCAGGAATGTAATAAGATATTGCACAGTATTAATGTGACAATAATATATGCATTATTTCCTTGATAATCAAACTTGTTGTTCAAAGATAATATACAATCTTTGAAGGAAACATTTTGAGAGCGCAAGCTGGCAACACTGTTCTGGTGGGTGAGAGAGACATATGGTTAGTTGTACTCAGACCTACAGTGGAGAAGGGTGTGTCCCAGCTGGCCGCCACCAGCCGCCACCCGCCGCCACCCGCCGCCACCCGCCGCCACCCGCCGCCCACCACCAGCCGCCACCCGCCACCACCCGCCACCACCCGCCACCACCCACCACCAGCCGCCACCCACCACCCGCCACCACCCACCACCAGCCGCCACCCACCACCAGCCGCCACCCGCCGCCACCCGCCACCCACCACCAGCCGCCACCCGCCGCCACCCACCACCAGCCGCCACCTGCCACCACCCACCACCAGCCGCCACCCGCCGCCACCCGCCGCCACCCGCCACCACCCACCACCAGCCGCCACCCGCCACCAGCCGCCACCCGCCACCACCCACCACCAGCCGCCACCCGCCACCAGCCACCGCCACCCACCACCGCCACTCACCACCCGCCGCCACCACCCACCACCAGCCGCCACCCGCCACCACCCACCACCAGCCGCCACCCGCCGCCACCCGCCGCCACCCACCACCCGCCGCCACCCACCACCAGCCGCCACCCGCCGCCACCCACCACCAGCCGCCACCCGCCACCACCCACCACCAGCCGCCACCCGCCACCACCCACCACCCGCCACCACCCACCACCAGCCGCCACCCGCCACCACCCACCACCAGCCGCCACCCGCCACCACCCACCACCAGCCGCCACCCGCCACCACCAGCCGCCACCCGCCACCACCCACCACCAGCCGCCACCCGCCACCACCCACCACCAGCCGCCACCCGCCACCGCCACCCACCACCGCCACCCGCCACCCGCCACCCGCCACCACCCACCACCAGCCGCCACCACCCACCACCAGCCGCCACCCGCCACCAGCCACCGCCACGTACCCGCCACCAGCCACCGCCACCCACCACCACCCGCCACCAGCCACTGCCACCCACCACCGCCACTCACCACCCGCCGCCACCACCCACCACCAGCCGCCACCCGCCACCCACCACCGCCACCCGCCGCCACCACCCACCACCACCACCCACCACCACCAGCCGCCGCCGCCACCACCACCCACCACCACCGCCGCCACCACCCATCACCGCCGCCGCCACCACCACCCACCACCACCGCCGCCGCCACCACCCATCACCGCCGCCGCCGCCACCACCCACCACAGCCGGCACCACCACCCACCAGCCACCACCACCACCACCACCCACCACCGCCGCCACCACCAGCCGCCACCGCCCGCCACCGCCCGCCACCAGCCGCCATCACCCGCCATCACCACCACCACCACCACCAGCCGCCATCACCGCCACCAGCTGCCACCACCACCAGCCGCCACCACCACCACCACCAGCCGCCATCACCGCCACCAGCTGCCACCACCACCAGCCGCCATCACCGCCACCAGCTGCCACCACCACCAGCCGCCACCACCAGCCGCCACCACCGCCACCACCACCTGCCACCAGCAGTCACCGCCCGTTGCCACAGTCGCCACCGCAAGCCGCCACCGCCAGCCGCCACCAGCCCCCCCCCACCGCCGATCGTCACCACCCACCACAGCCGCCGCCGCCCGCCACCGCCCGCCACCGCCCGCCACCACCCACCACAGCCGCCACCACCCACCACCACCCGCCGCCACCACCCACCACCACCCGCCGCCGCCGCCACCCACCACCCGCCGCCACCGCCACCACCACCCACCACCACCGCCGCCACCACCCACCACCACCAGCCGCCGCCGCCACCACCACCACCCACCATCACCGCCGCCACCACCCACCACCACCGCCGCCACCACCCACCACCGCCAGCCGCCACCACTCATCACAGACCCCGCCACCGCCCGCCAGACACAGCCGCCAGTGTCCGCCACCGCCGCCACTGTCCGCCACCGCCGCCACTGTCCGCCACCGCCGCCATTGTCCGCCACCGCCGTCACTGTCCGCCACCGCCGCCACTGTCCGCCACCGCCACCACTGTCCGCCCGCCGCCACCACTGTCCGCCCGCCGCCACCACTGTCCGCCCGCCGCCACCACTGTCCGCCCGCCGCCTCCACTGTCCGCCGCCGCCGCCACTGTCCGCCGCCGCCACTGTCCGCCGCCGCCGCCACTGTCCGCCCGCCGCCGCCACTGTCCGCCCGCCGCCTCCACTGTCCGCCCGCCGCCTCCACTGTCGGCCCGCCGCCTCCACTGTCCGCCCGCCGCCTCCACTGTCCGCCCGCCGCCGCCACTGTTCGCCCGCCGCCGCCACTGTCCGCCCGCCGCCGCCACTGTCCGCCCGCCGCCACTGTCTACCACCGCCGTCACGGTCCGCCCGCCGCCACTATCCGCCACAGCCGCCACTGTCCGCCCGCCGCCACTGTCCTCCCGCCGCCACTGTCCGCCCGCCGCCGCCCTGTCCGCCCGCCGCCACTATCCGCCACCGCCGCCACTGTCCGCCCGCCGCCACTGTCCGCCCGCCGCCACTATCCGCCACCGCCGCCACTGTCCGCCCGACGCCACTGTCCGCCCGCCGCCACTGTCCGCCCGCCGCCACTGTCCGCCCGCCGCCGCCCTGTCCGCCCGCCGCCACTATCCGCCACCGCCGCCACTGTCCGCCCGCCGCCACTGTCCGCCCGCCGCCACTATCCGCCACCGCCGCCACTGTCCGCCCGACGCCACTGTCCGCCCGCCGCCACTGTCCGCCCGCCGCCACTGTCCGCCCGCCGCCACTGTCCGCCACCGCCGCTACTGTCCGCCCGCCGCCACTGTCCGCCCGCCGCCGCCACTGTCCGCCCGCCGCCACTGTCCGCCCGCCGCCACTATCCGCCACCGCCGCCACTGTCCGCCACAGCCGCCACTCTCTGCCGTACAGCCTCCTCCGTTAGTAAATAATTATAATTGTTAGTAAATAATAAAAGAAATATAAATTATTAGATTTTTTTTACCCTTAAATTGGTTTTAATATTTAAATTGAAAATAATAATATAATATAAAATATAATAAAAATAATATAATATAAAATATAATTTAATTTCAAGAAATTTAACTTTAAACACAAAGATGTAAAAAGGGTTCAGATTATTGGCTCAAACCTTTCATAAGAGATTCATATTGGTATATGAATGGATTATGAATGACTCATGTTAGGAGTGTAAAGTTGCCACAACATCTCAAATTAGTGTTAGATACATATGTCTTGGTTATAAGTTTTGGAAACCTATTTAAGTCCACACACAATATCGTATCTGATACGATAAAACAAACGTTTCCAATACTTTCAAATACTTTCCAGATATGTTGTGGCAACCTAAAATTGTTTGCTGGGTTCCTTTTGACGGCCGTGATGGTCAAGCGGATTAAGGCGCCCTGTAGTTACCAGTTGCGTTGCTTCTGGGAGTATGGGTTCGAGTCACTTCTGGGGTGTGAGTTTTCATTCGCATATAGTCCTGGGGACCATTCAGGCTTGTTTGCATTTGTGTTCCTCACGTGTGCCCCAAAGAATGAGGTGATTTGGTGAAATGCTATGCCCAAGATTACCATCCGAGTTGCCGTCGGGGAAGTGGCTCAAATAGCCTCGGCTATCACTTCCTTTTGACGGCCGTGATGGTCAAGCGGATTAAGGCGCCCTGTAGTTACCAGTTGCGTTGCTTCTGGGAGTATGGGTTCGAGTCACTTCTGGGGTGTGAGTTTTCATTCGCATATAGTCCTGGGGACCATTCAGGCTTGTTTGTATATATATATATATATATATATATATATATATATATATATATATATATATATATATATATATATATATATATATATATATATATATATATATATATATACACAAATTTAAATAGCTTAAATTTTATATTTTGATTACTTTGGGCTCGACAGCCCTCGTCTTAACTACTTTCATTGTTTTTTAGGGGTTAGTGTTTTTGGTAAGAATTAATAGGATTCCAAAAAACTAAACTGTGACTATTTAAGATTTATGTGGTGTAAACATTAGGATTTATGTGGTGTACACATTAGGATTTATGTGGAGTAAACATTAGGATTTATGTGGTGTAAAACATTAGGATTTATGTGTTGTACACATTAGGATTTATGTGGAGTAAACATTAGGATTTATGTGGTGTACACATTAGGATTTATGTGGTGTACACATTAGGATTTATGTGGTGTAAACATCAGGATTTATGTGGTGTAAACATTAGGATTTATGTGGTGTAAACATTAGGATTTATGTGGTGTAAACATTAGGATTTATATGGTATGAACACAAGGATTTATGTGGTGTAAACATTAGGATTTATGTGGTGTAAAAATTAGGATTTATGTGGTGTAAACATTAGGATTTATGTGGTGTAAACATTAGGATTTATGTGGTGTAAACATTAGCATTTATGTGGTGTAAACATTAGGATTTATGTGGTGTAAACATTAGGATTTATGTGGTGTAAACATTAGGATTTATGTGGTGTAAACATTAGCATTTATGTGGTGTAAACATTAGGATTTATGTGGTGTAAACATTAGGATTTATGTGGTGTAAACATTAGGATTTATGTGGTGTAAACATTAGGATTTATGTGGTGTAAACATTAAGATTTATGTGGTGTAAACATTAGGATTTTTGTGGTGTAAACATTAGGATTTATGTGGTGTCAACATTAGGATTTATGTGGTGTAAACATTAGGATTTATGTGGTGTAAACAGAGACGGGACTGGTGGCGACAGTGAAGGCGTCAGTATAGGCTTGATGCACTGCGTTTATGTTTTTTGTTGTCACTGCTTCTCCTCTTCTCTATTATTATAAACAATCCTACACCTTAATAACAATAACGAGGCACAAGCAGTTGTTACAAAATTAATATTAATAGTTTCTGGCTTATAAACTTCCGTTTAAGCACAAGGGACATCTACACGTGGCAATGTTTACAATCTCTCTGGCTAGCGTCGTCTCCCTCGGTGTTCGTGAGACAAGTAGCCGTCTACACCTCTGGCTAGCGTCGTCTCCCCCGGTGTTCGTGAGACAAGTAGCCGTCTACACCTCTGGCTAGCGTCGTCTCCCCCGGTGTTCGTGAGACAAGTAGCCGTCTACACCTCTGGCTAGCGTCGTCTCCCCCGGTGTTCGTGAGACAAGTAGCCGTCTACACCTCTGGCTAGCGTCGTCTCCCCCGGTGTTCGTGAGACAAGTAGCCGTCTACACCTCTGGCTAGCGTCGTCTCCCCCGGTGTTCGTGAGACAAGTAGCCGTCTACACCTCTGGCTAGCGTCGTCTCCCCCGGTGTTCGTGAGACAAGTAGCCGTCTACACCTCTGGCTAGCGTCGTCTCCCCCGGTGTTCGTGAGACAAGTAGCCGTCTACACCTCTGGCTAGCGTCGTCTTCCCCGGTGTTCGTGAGACAAGTAGCCGTCTACACCTCTGGCTAGCGTCGTCTCCCCCGGTGTTCGTGAGACAAGTAGCCGTCTACACCTCTGGCTAGCGTCGTCTCCCCCGGTGTTCGTGAGACAAGTAGCCGTCTACACCTCTGGCTAGCGTCGTCTCCCCCGGTGTTCGTGAGACAAGTAGCCGTCTACACCTCTGGCTAGCGTCGTCTCCCCCGATGTTCGTGAGACAAGTAGCCGTCTACACCGGATTCACGAAATATTTATATTTTCGACACGCTATTCTTAATTTTTATAGATAATATTTAGCGGTATGCAGTTATTATTCCTTTCTTTAGGATCATGTTGTCTTTCTTGAATAGTTGTTATATCTTAGTGTTCTTATGAGAATGTGGATTTTCTCATGTTTGGATTCAGACGCCTATAGTGTCGAAAACGGCTCGGATTGCAGTTGTTGTTGTTGTTGTTAGAAGAGGAAGCCTCGTGGATCTGTTCTATATATACAGCTTAGGTCGACTGCTAGCAGCCGTGGAGTGAGGACGTTTACCAACCCTCCGTGGCTGTTGGAGTTGTTTGCTGATTTGGTCGCCAGGTGGTGTGGGCGTCCCTGCCCTACCAGTTTTGTTGCCTGCCTGGCTGCGTTGACGTGGCAGTTCTGACATGGGGGGCCGTCTTCCTCCTGTTCAGCGTGTGAACTCCGTGGGCCTGGAGTTCACTTGTAAGGCTGATTATCCGACCATCGAGATGGTGATGTATGACATGCTTCGTGTCCCGGTGGAAGCTGTTTACGGTGTGGAGCTAGTTACGACCCCATCGGGTTGTTATTAAGTTCGTGGGGGAGGACGAGTACCGGGACTTCCTCCGTCGGTACGGGGGAAGGGGGGGGGGGGGCATACGTTGCCGTTGCCAGACGATGCCGACTCTGTGGCGATTTCGGACCGCAGTGGTTCCCTGACTTATGTCAGTATCCATGGTGCGCCCCTGGAGTTTCCCTGATGACCTCCTCCGGCGTACTTCGGGAGGTTAGTACTGTTGTCAGCGTGCGGGTGAACACGCTCTCCTCGGGGCGGTATGCTGGGCGGCGTACAAACATTCGCACGTTGGGGATGCGCCTGCGGTCGGATATACCTTCTTCTGTCCGGCTTATGGGGTACTACGTCCGGGTGTATTATGCCCGGCAGCCTCGTACCTGTTCCGCTGTGGCCTGTTGGGGCATCAGGCTGCCGGGTGCTCTGAGGACCCCTGCTGCTCCTGTCAACTTGTTCCGCGACGAGGATTTCCCGCCGCTCCCTCTGGCGGCAGTCTCTGGTGATGTTGATGAGGTGGTGCGCGTCCCGTCTGCTGCTGCAGCTTCCCCGGCGGCGCCTGTCGTTCCTCCGGTTGTTGCCGTCCCTCCTCCGGTTGTTGCCGTCCCTCCTCCGTTTGTTGCCGTCCCTCCTCCGGTTGTTGCCGTCCCTCCTCCGGTTGTTGCCGTCCCTCCTCCGGTTGTTGCCGTCCCTCCTCCGGTTCTTGAGGTACCGTCGGTTGGTCTGTCTGATCCTGTCGCTGTCCCAGCTGCTCCCGTGGGCCTTCCTGGAGCTCCCTGTGACGGCGCTGTCTTCTCCCTCGTCTTCTGATGCTGCGCCTGGCCCTGTGTCCGTGACTCGGGTCCCGGATGTGCTTGGTGCTGGGGTGACTGCGGAGCCTCCTACTGTGTGTGGCCCGGTTCCCCCTGTGGTAGAGGCTGCTGCCGTTCTGGCGTCGGTTCCTTCGGCTCGTGGTACCCGTGTTTCTGGGTCCCTTACCGGCTCGGACGATATCCGGCCGGTGCCCAAACGTTCCCGGCGTTCGTCTTTTGCCTGGGCCGACGCTGGTGACTTCAGTGACTGTGGGGCTTCGGATGTTGACAGTGTGGATACGGATGCGTCGATGTCTCCGCGGTTCGTGGTGGCGGAGGTCCATGTGCCTGCTGGTGCTGGTGCCTGTGTCTCGGACGTGCCTTCGGTTCTTTCTCCGCCGGGGGACTCTCCACAGTGGGGGGTGGTGGCTTCCGCTGCCAGGGATGGTGTGGACTCTGGTGCTGGGCGTGGCCTGGTGGTGACGTTACGGAAGGATGCACGCCGTCCGGGTTCCCTGCTGTCGTCTGGTGGTGTGCCGGTGACCGCGGTGTACCCCTGTGGTGTGGGTGCGCGGTTGGGGCCCTGGGGGACCTGTTGCCGGCGTCTGTGATGCCACCGGGGTCACTGGTCGAAGATTGCCGAGTTACTGCTGTCTGACGGACCGGAGTGCTTTCATGGTGGGCAAGTTCCCTTCCTGTGGGGGCGAGTGGCGACTTCTCGCCTCATGAATACTACCATCTGGGTCCCCAGTTGCAGGTGTTTGTTTGCCCCGGTTCCGGATGTTATGGCGTCCCCGGTGGATGAACGAGAACCTTGGCAATGGGTGCTCTGGGAGGCGTTCAATGTAAGATTCCCGCGGGCCAAGTTCCCGGTCAAGTTTGTGTTCTGATTTCTTGTGTATTTGCTCTATGACATGCTGTGTGCCCTTCTGGCTGTTTGGTTTGCCCTGTTCTATTAGAGTGCTTCTGCCTCTCCCTTTGTGCGTAGCTTTGCCGGTTGGCATATTAGTTTCTAGTGCTTGGCGCCACTCATTTCGCGTTTGGCTTGGCGTTTCGCCCTCTTCTGGCTTTTCTGCGATTCACCCTTCACGGGTACGCCGGGGCGCATCCGATCCCACGATCGTCGTCGCCCCTAACTCAAAACAACAACATATATACAGCTTAAACCACGTGGTCTCTTTTCCTTCCAGTCATCTGTAGATATAAATCTACAATTCCTGTATAACAGGCTATGTGTTTTTGTTTACATATAGTGTGTGTGTGCGTAACTACCTAAATGTACTTACATGACGAGAGCTACGCTCGTGGTGTCCAGTCTGGATTTATATACAATAAATGTATAACTTGAGAATAATTTCTGTTTAGGACAAAGGTTCATTTCCCTGTTTGTCAGTAGGCTATCACTGAAACCGTAATATGCTTTCGGACCATCGCAAATACTTATATAACTACCGAGGTGGTCTGAGAGGGCGGTTCGTGTATGCTTCCCAGTGTGTACGTGTGGGCGTACATATGTGCGGACGTACGTACGTGCGGGTATACGTATGTGCGGGCGTACATATGTGCTGGAATGCGTCTATTACGCCCGAGTGTTTATTGATGAACACTCATGGGTTTGGCGGTGCTATGAGTCCATGGGCGGCATGAGTATGTGGGCGGCATGAGTATGTGGGCGGCATGAGTGTGTTGGCCAAATATGAGTGTGTGTGTGTATGTGTACCTCACGAGTGTCATGAGGCATAGAAGCGGGGGTGACACAGGCTCGCAGACTGCACATGTGCCTGTGCAGCATACTCATATGGGAAGCATAGACGTGAGGGCAGCATACATGAGGGCTTCATACACACGTCACACACACACCTGCTAGCGGCATTACAAGTGTGTTGTGAGGCACTCAGATGTAGTGGGGAGGTGGAGTGCCACTGGCCTCAGATGGCAGCATGAGGAGTTATGAGGAAAGGGCAGATGAGTGGGGGGGTTCCTGGAGGTGAAGAGGCAGGTGGAGGAGGATGAAAGTGTAGGTGGATGAGGGGGAAGGGGAGGGGTGAGGGGAAACTACTGTGGACCCTCTCACCTGCTGACATTTCACACCAACCTCCACCCACTCACTCACCCTCTCACAGTCCATTCACTCTCACTCACCCTCTCTTACAGTCCAATCACTCTCACTCACCCTCTCTCACAGTCACTCACCTCTCACAGTTCACTCACTCTCACTCACCCTCTCTCACAGTCACTCACTCTCACTCAGCCCTCTTACAGTTCACTCACTCTCACCCTCACAGTTCACTCATTCTCACTCACCCCCAAAACCACATATTTCTAAACACCCAGTCTCATATGGTAACCAAGTATAACATGCCACACCCATCAGTCTCAGCACATCATCGTCATTTCCCCCCCCCCCTAGTATCTGTGGTTCCTCCACACACTACATGGTCCTCCCACACCTGCACCAACACCCACACCTGTGTCTCCTCCACACCTGGGTGACCACACTAACCTGAGGACAAGCCTTTAACAGCCGAGTGGTGAGACCGTCGGAGTGGCTGTAGGCGCCCAGCTCCTCCCTCCCCCCCCCCACCCCCCCCACACTCATGACAGACAGCTCAGTATCTCAACATATCCACCAAAATAATAATTTATTGCAAATAAGGAAAGCAATTGAAAATTAGAAAGAATCAACAGGACCAGCAAAAAACGAAATTGGTTTTGCTGTTTATGCAAATGGTAGGCACCCACAAACCTTCACGCCGTTTTCTATGACACGGAGTAAAGTAATGAGTAATTTATAGTCTATAGATTCTAAGTACAACATTATGAAAAGTCTTGTTACTTCTGATGAGATAACTAAGCCTTTTTATGAGGGAAAATGGGTAAGGGTAGAACTAATTATTTTGAAAAGTTCATTGGGCGGAGTTGTTAGAATAGTGTTGTGAGGGGGAAGAGGCTACTGGAGACATTCTCCATGTCTGCTACAAGTACATCTGTGGCTGCACATGTCATCCTTACATTGACGCTTGTCTTTAAGGCCTAAGGCCTATCTGCAAGGTTCTTAAGGTGACCACAAGTATACTGGACTAAAGTATACTCTCAGTATACAGCAAAAAAGGGGAGTTATACTTCTCAGTGTATATATATATCCACGTCTATCGTTGTGGTGTATTTTTAGACCGTTAAATAATTAAATTTTAAATCCCTACCTCCTTTCAAATTTGAACCATGACGGTTAACGGTATTGTCAACCGTCAAATAATTAAATTTCAAATGTCTTCCCGCTACTTGTTCTATTTGGGTGTTGGTGTCCATTGCTTCTAATATTGCTGGGTTTGGTTCATACAGTTTAGCCACTACACCAAAATAAAAGTGGTTTGGAAGAGCTACAGTTGTATTTTAAACTTTATCTTATATATATTTTTAAGGTGTGGAGTCTCTTGGGGCCTCTATCTCTTTCACTCTTCACGCTGAAGCTGTTTTTGTTCGTTCATGTTAAAGCTGTCTTTGTTTCTTGACGCTGAAGCTGTCTTTGTTCCTTCATGCTGAAGCTGTTTTTGTTCCTTCATGCTAAAGCTGTCTTTGTTTCTTGACGCTGAAGCTGGTTTTGTTCCTTCATGTTAAAGCTGTCTTTGTTTCTTGGCGCTGAAGCTGTTTTTGTTCCTTCATGCTAAAGCTGTTTTTGTTCCTTCATGCTAAAGCTGTTTTGTTCCTTCATGCTAAAGCTGTTTTTGTTCCTTCATGCTAAAGCTGTTTTTGTTCCTTCATGCTAAAGCTGTTTTTGTTCCTTCATGCTAAAGCTGTTTTTGTTCCTTCATGCTAAAGCTGTTTTTGTTCCTTCATGCTAAAGCTGTTTTTGTTCCTTCATGCTAAAGCTGTTTTTGTTCCTTCATGCTAAAGCTGTTTTTGTTCCTTCATGCTAAAGCTGTCTTTGTTTCTTGACGCTGAAGCTGTTTTTGTTTCTTGACGCTGAAGCTGTTTCTTCACGCTAAAACAGTCTGTCTTTCACGCTATTATTTGTTTTGTATAACCTTTTACTTGCAAATGCTACCAATAATTAAGTCTTAATTTCCTTCAAATATATGTTTTTAAGCAATGATTATTATGCATGGCAATGGGGAAAAAAATGGCAATGGGAAAAAAGTATGGCAATGGGGGTAAAAAAGTATGGCAATGGGGGGTAAAAAAGTATGGCAAAGGGTAAAAAAAGTATGGCAATAGGGTAAAAAAGTATGGCAAAGGGTAAAAAAAGTATGGCAATAGGGTAAAAAAAGTATGGCAATAGGGTAAAAAAGTATGGCAAAGGGTAAAAAAAGTATGGCAATAGGGTAAAAAAAGTATGGCAATAGGGTAAAAAAAGTATGGCAATGGGGCTAAAAATGCATGTGCATGGGTAAAACAGTGTTGGTAAACTCATGACAATGTTGCAAACAATTATACTAAGATGGTTTTATGCTGTTGCATCTGCCACGAGCTGTGTTGCCCTGAGCCTGGACCTGCGGGGGGGGGGGGGGGAGGGGGGTCTTTAAGATCACTAAGACAGTCTTTACTAAGTCTTGGATGGACGGTGTCCAGTTCAGCCTTAGGTGAGTCAGCCTTTTGGATGACGCCAGCAGCCAGTGAGTCATATTAGAGTCGTAGATTAACGCCCATACGCACACACACACAGCCGGTGGCCGAGTGGACAGCACGCTGGACACGTGATCGTGTGGTTACGGGTTCGATCCCGGGCGCCGGCGAGAAACGATGGGCAGAGTTTCTTTTACCCTGAATGCCTCTGTTACCTAGCAGTAAATAGGTACCTGGGAGTTAGACAGCTGCTACGGGCTGCTTCCTGTGTGTGTGTGTGTGTGTGTGTGTGTGTGTGTGTGTGTGTACTCACCTAGTTGTGTTTGCGGGGGTTGAGCTCTGGCTCTTTGGTCCCGCCTCTCAACCGTCAATCAACAGGTGTACAGATTCCTGAGCCTATTGGGCTCTATCATATCTACACTTGAAACTGTGTATGGAGTCAGCCTCCACCACATCACTTCCTAATGCATTCCATTTGTCAACCACTCTGACACTAAAAAAAGTTCTTTCAAATATCTCTGTGGCTCATTTGGGCACCCAGTTTCCACCTGTGTCCCCTTGTGCTAAATAGACTGTCTTTATCTACCCTATCAATTCCCTATCAGAATCTTAAATGTGGTGATCATGTCCCCCCTAACTCTTCTGTCTTCCAGCGAAGTGAGGTTTAATTCCTGTAGTCTCTCCTCGTAGCTCATACCTCACAGCTCGGGTACTAGTCTGGTGGCAAACCTTTGAACCTTTTCCAGTTTAGTCTTATCCTTGACTAGATATGGACTCCATGCTGGGGCTGCATACTCCAGGATTGGCCTGACTTATGTGGTATACAAAGTTCTGAATGATTCTTTACACAAGTTTCTGAATGCCGTTCGTATGTTGGCCAGCCTGGCATATGCCGCTGATGTTATCCTCTTGATATGTGCTGCAAGAGACAGGTCTGGCGTGATATCAACCCCTAAGTCTTTTTCCTTCTTTGACTTCTGAAGAATTTCCTCTCCCAGATGATACCTTGTATCTGGCCTCCTGCTCCCTACACCTATCTCCATTACATTACATTTGGTTGGGTTAAACTCTAACAACCATTTGTTCGACCATTCCTTCAGCTTGTTTAGGTCTTCTTGAAACCTCAAACAGTCCTCTTCGGTTTTAATCCTTCTCATAATTTTAGCAGCGTCCGCAAACATTGAGAGAAATGAATCGATACCCTCCGGGAGATCATTTACATATATCAGAAACAAGATAGGACCGAGTACAGAGCCCTGTGGGACTCCACTGGTGACTTCACGCCAATCGGAGGTCTCACCCCTCACCGTAACTCTCTGCTTCCTATTGCTTAGATACTCCCTTATCCACTGGAGCACCTTACCAGCTACACCTGCCTGTCTCTCCAGCTTATGTACCAGCCTTTTATGCGCACACACACACACACAGTGTTGGAAGACAGAAGAGTTAGGGGGGACATGATCACCACATTCAAGATTCTGAAGGGAATTGATAAGGTAGATAAAGACGGTCTATTTAGCACAAGGGGAACAAGCACAAGGGGACACAGGTGGAAACTGAGTGCCCAAATGAGCCACAGAAATATTTGAAAGAACTTTTTTAGTGTCAGAGTGGTTGACAAATGGAATGCATTAGGAGGTGATGTGGTGGAGGCTGACTCCATACACAGTTTCAAGTGTAGATATGATAGAGCCCAATAGGCTCAGGAATCTGTACACCTGTTGATTGACGGTTGAGAGGCGGGACCAAAGAGCCAGAGCTCAACCCCCGCAAACACAACTAGGTGAGTACAACTATGTGAGTACACACACACACACACACACACACGTCAGTTAGCCTAAATTCTCCAATATTCATTCATAAAACTGCCTCACGGGACTGCAACCTTACCAAACAAAGCTGTCAGGTATTTCTGTCAACACAAATTAACAACTTAACATCTCAATCATTGCAACTGTTGATAAATAGACACTAACTAACCTTGCTATGAGATATAAATACAAGTGCCAAATTTGATTCAGAAGGCAACTCCAGCGTGGCCTAGTCGGATAGAACAAGTTCCTAATCCGGATAGATCTGCGTTCGAGCCTGTCGGAACGGTTGCAAGTACAGGGCACAGATTTCTCTGTGTGTCCCCTCCTGTAGGAGCATCAGTTTCGATAGATTCTCTGGATAGCCGAAGATTGATTGACCGACTCCTTGGAATGTGGGGAAGGGTTGAAGTCCGGGGGGCCACGGACGGATACCTGGATCCACTGACCTCGGGCAGGTCTTTCAATCCACCTGGATTTCAGGTGGGGAGAAGGGAGGCAATTTGGGTCGACACAAATAGCTTCCTGGACCCAAAACCCCATGGATACACGGACACTCACACGGACACGCACACGGACACTCATGGACTCTGACACGAACCGAAGGTTCGTGTCAGATAATAAGAAGGGAGTTGAGAATATAATAAGGTTGTATAATAATAATATAATATAATAATAGAGTATAATAATAATAATAATAATATATAATATATAATAATAATAATAATAATAATAATATAATATATAATAATAATAATAATATAATAATAATAATATAATAACATAATTAGGTTGGTTAGTTGGTTAGGTTAGGTTGCTCAGGTTAGGTTGCTCAGGTTAGGTTGCTCAGGTTAGGTTGCTCAGGTTAGGTTGCTCAGGTTAGGTTAGGTTGCTCAACCTTACGTTAGGTTAGGTTACATTGCTTAGGTTGGTTGGTTAGGTTAGATAGCTTAGGTTGCTTGGTTAGGTTAGATAGCTTAGGTTGGTTGGTTAGGTTAGTTAGGTTGGTTGGTTGGTTGGATAGCTTAGGTTGGTTGGTTGGATAGCTAAGGTTGGTTGGTTAGGTTGCTTGGTTAGGTTGGTTGGTTAGGTTGCTTGGTTAGATTAGATAGCTTAGGTTGGTTGGTTAGGTTAGTTAGGTTGGTTGGTTGGATAGCTTAGGTTGGTTAGGTTGCTTGGTTAGGTTAGATAGCTTAGGTTGGTTGGTTAGGTTAGTTAGGTTGGTTGGTTGGAAACCTTAGGTTGGTTGGTTGGATAGTTTAGGTTGGTTGGTTGGTTAGGTTGGTTAAGTTGGTTAGGATTGTTGATTACGTTGGTTAGGTTAGGTTGGGTTGGTTGGTTAGGTTGGTTGGTTAGGTTGCTTGGTTAGGTTGCTTGGTTAGGTTAGATAGCTTAAGTTGGTTGGTTAGGTTGCTTGGTTAGGTTAGATTGCTTAGGTTGGTTAGGTTGGTTGGTTAGTTACGTTGGTTGGTTAGTTAGGTTGGTTAGGTTGGTTGGTTGGATAGCTTAGGTTGGTTGGTTAGGGTGGTTAGGTTAGGTTGCTTAGGTTGGTTGCTTAGGTTGCTTAGGTTGGTTGGTTAGATTAGATAGCTTAGGTTGGTTGGTTAGGTTAGATAGCTTAGGTTGGTTGGTTAGGTTAGGTTGGTTAAGTTAGGTTGCTTAGGTTGGTTGCTTAGGTTGCTTAGGTTGGTTGGTTAAGTTGGTTACGTTGGTTAGGTTGGTTGGCTAGGTTAGATAGCTTACGTTGGTTAGGTTGGTTGGTTAGGTTCCTTGGTTAGGTTGGTTGGTTAGGTTGCTTAGGTTGGTTGCTTAGGTTGCTTAGGTTGGTTGGTTACGTTGGTTAGGTTGGTTCGCTAGGTTAGATAGCTTACGTTGGTTAGGTTGGTTGGTTAGGTTCCTTGGTTAGGTTGGTTGGTTAGGTTAGATAGCTTAGCTTGGTTGGTTAGGATTTGCTAACTAATTTGCTAATAGCTAAGGTTGGTTGGTTTGGTTGGTTAGGTTTGTTGGTTAGGTTAGATAGCTTAGGTTGGTTGGTTAGGTTAGATAGCTTAGGTTGGTTGGTTAGGTTGGTTGGTTAGGTTAGATAGCTTACGTTGGTTAGGTTGGTTGGTTAGGTTGGTTGGTTAGGTTGGTTAGTTAGGTTGCTTGGTTAGGTTGGTTGGTTAGGTTGGTTGGTTAGGTTGCTTGGTTAGGTTAGATAGCTTAGGGTGGTTAGGTTGGTTGGTTAGGTTAGATAGCTTAGGGTGGTTAGGTTGGTTGGTTAGGTTGGTTGGTTAGGTTAGATTGCTTAGGTTGGTTAGGTTGGTTGGTTAGTTAGGTTGGTTAGGTTGGTTGGATGGATAGCTTAGGTTGGTTGGTTAGGTTGGTTGGTTAGGTTGGTTGGTTAGGTTGGTTGATTAGGTTGGTTGATTAGGTTGGTTGGTTAGGTTGGTTGGTTAGGTTGGTTGGTTTGGTTGGTTGGTTAGGTTGGTTGGTTAGGTTGGTTGATTAGGTTCTTTGGTTAGGTTAGGTTGGTTGGTTAGGTTGCTTGGTTAGGTTGGTTGATTAGGTTCTTTGGTTAGGTTGCTTGGTTTTGTTGGTTGGTTAGTTGCTTGGTTAGGTTAGATAGCTTAGGTTGGTTAGGTTAGATAGCTTAGGTTGGTTGGTTAGGTTAGATAGCTTAGGTTGGTTGGTAAGGTTAGATAGCTTAGGTTAGATAGCTAAGGTTGGTTGGTTTGGTTGGTTAGGTTGGTTGGTTAGTTAGGTTGGTTTGTTAGGTTGGTTGGTTAGGTTGGTTGGTTAGGTTGGTTGGTTAGGTGTGTTAGGTTGGTTGGTTATGTTAGATAGCTTACATTGGTTAGGTTGGTTGGTTGGTTAGGTTCCTTGGTTAGGTTGGTTGGTTAGGTTGCTTGGTTGGGTTGATTGGTTAGGTTAGATAGCTTAGGTTGGTTGGTTGGTTAGGTTAGTTAGGTTGGTTGGTTAGGTTAAATAGTTTACGTTGGTTGGTTAGTTAGGTTGGTTCGTTAGATAGCTTAGGTTGGTTGATTAGGTTGGTTGGTTAGTTAGGTTGGTTGGTTGGTTAGGTTAGGTTTGTTTGGTTGGTTAGGTTAGGTTAGGTTGGTTGGTTAGGTTGGTTGGTTAGGTTGGTTGGTTAGGTTGCTTGGTTAGGTTGCTTGGTTAGGTTAGATAGCTTAGGTTGGTTGGTTAGGTTAAATAGTTTAGGTTGGTTGGTTAGGTTAGATAGCTAAGGTTGGTTGGATAGGTTGGTTGGATAGGTTGGTTGGTTAGGTTAGATAGCTTAGGTTGGATGGTTAGTTAGGTTGGTTTGTTAGGTTGGTTAGGTTGGTTGGTTGGTTGGTTAGGTTAGGTTGGTTGGTTAGGTTGGTCGGTTAGGTTGGTTGGTTAGGTTGGTTGGTTGGTTAGGTTAGGTTGGTTAGGTTAGGTTGGTTAGGTTAGGTTGCTTAGGTTGGTTGCTTAGGTTGGTTGGTTAGGTTGGTTACGTTGGTTAGGTTGGTTACGTTGGTTAGGTTGGTTGGTTACATTGGTTAGGTTGGTTGGTTAGGTTGGTTCGTTATGTTGGTTGGTTTGTTACGTTAGGTTAGGTTAGGTTGGTTGGTTAGGTTAGTTGGTTGGTTGGTTAGGTTAGGTTGGTTACGTTGGTTAGTTACGTTGGTTAGGATGGTTGGTTACGTTGGTTAAGTTAGGTTGGGTTGGTTGGTTAGGTTAGGTTGGTTGGTTAGGTTGCTTGGTTAGGTTGGTTGGTTATATTGGTTGGTTAGGTTGCTTGGTTAGGTTAGATAGCTTAGGTTGGTTGGTTAGGTTAGATAGCTTAGGTTGGTTGGTTAGGTTATATAGCTTAGGTTGGTTAGGTTGGTTAGTTAGTTAGGTTGGTTGGTTAGATAGCTTAGGTTGGTTAGGTTGGTTGGTTAGGTTGCTTGGTTAGGTTGCTTGGTTAGGTTAGATAGCTTACGTTGATTGGTTAGGTTAGTTAGGTTGGTTGGTTAGGTTAGATAGGATGGTTGGTTAGGTTAGATAGCTTACGTTGGTTAGGTTTGTTGGTTAGTTAGGTTGGTTAGTTAGGTTGGTTAGTTAGGTTGGTTGGTTAGATAGCTTAGATTGGTTAGGTTGGTTGGTTGGTTAGGTTCCTCGGATAGGTTGGTTGGTTAGGTTGCTTGGTTAGGTTGCTTGGTTAGGTTAGGTAGCTTAGGTTGGTTGGTTAGGTTAGTTAGGTTGGTTGGTTGGTTAGGTTAAATAGTTTACGTTGGTTGGTTAGTTAGGTTGGTTAGTTAGGTTGGTTGGTTAGATAGCTTAGGTTGGTTGATTAGGTTGGTTGGTTAGTTAGGTTGGTTGGTTAGTTAGGTTGGTTAGGTTAGGTTAATTAGGTTGGTTGGTTAGGTTAAGTTGGTTACGTTATTACGTTGGTTAGGTTGGTTGGTTACGTTGGTTAGGATGGTTGGTTACATTGGTTAGGTTGGTTGGTTGGTTAGGTTAGGTTAGGTTAGTTTGGTTGGTTAGGTTAGGTTAGGTTAGGTTGGTTGGTTAGGTTGGATGGTTAGGTTGCTTGGTTAGGTTGGTTGGTTAGGTTGCTTGGTTAGGTTAGATAGCTTAGGTTGGTTGGTTAGGTTAGATAGCTTAGGTTGTTTGGTTAGTTAGGTTGGTTTGTTAGGTTGGTTAGGTTGGTTGGTTGGTTGGTTAGGTTAAGTTGGTTGGTTAGGTTGGTTGGTTAGGTTGGTTGGTTAGGTTGGTTGGTTGGTTAGGTTAGGTTGGTAAGGTTAGGTTGGTTAGGTTAGGTTGCTTAGGTTGGTTGCTTAGGTTGGTTGCTTAGGTTGGTTACGTTGGTTAGGTTGGTTGGTTACATTGGTTAGGTTGGTTAGGTTGGTTGGTTACATTGGTTAGGTTGGTTGGTTAGGTTGGTTGGTTACGTTGGTTGGTTGGTTACGTTGGTTGGTTGGTTGGTTAGGTTAGTTGGTTGGTTAGGTTTGGTTGGTTACGTTGGTTGGTTACGTTGGTTAGGATGGTTGGTTACATTGGTTAGGTTAGATAGCTTAGGTTGGTTGGTTAGGTTAGGTTGGTTAAGTTAGGTTGCTTAGGTTGGTTCCTTAGGTTGCTTAGGTTGGTTGGTTAAGTTGGTTACGTTGGTTAGGTTGGTTGGCTAGGTTAGATAGCTTATGTTGGTTAGGTTGGTTGGTTAGGTTCCTTGGTTAGGTTGGTTGGTTAGGTTAGGTTGCTTAGGTTGGTTGCTTAGGTTGCTTAGGTTGGTTGGTTACGTTGGTTAGGTTGGTTGGCTAGGTTAGATAGCTTACGTTGGTTAGGTTGGTTGGTTAGGTTCCTTGGTTAGGTTGCTTGGTTAGGTTGGTTGGTTAGGTTAGATAGCTTAGCTTGGTTGGTTAGGATAGATAGCTTAGGTTGGTTGGTTAGGTTAGATAGCTTAGATTGGTTGGTTAGGTTGGTTGGTTAGGTTAGATAGCTTACGTTGGTTGGTTAGGTTAGATAGCTTACGTTGGTTAGGTTGGTTGGTTAGGTTGGTTGGTTAGGTTGGTTGGTTAGGTTGGTTAGTTAGGTTGCTTGGTTAGGTTGGTTGGTTAGGTTGGTTGGTTAGGTTGCTTGGTTAGGTTAGATAGCTTAGGGTGGTTAGGTTGGTTGGTTAGGTTAGATAGCTTAGGGTGGTTAGGTTGGTTGGTTAGGTTGGTTGGTTAGGTTAGATTGCTTAGGTTGGTTAGGTTGGTTGGTTAGTTAGGTTGGTTAGGTTGGTTGGTTGGATAGCTTAGGTTGGTTGGTTAGGTTAGATAGCTTAGGTTGGTTGGTTAGGTTATATAGCTTAGGTTGGTTAGGTTAGTTGGTTAGTTAGGTTGGTTGGTTAGATAGCTTAGGTTGGTTAGGTTGGTTGGTTAGGTTGGTTGGTTAGGTTGGTTGGTTAGGTTGCTTGGTTAGGTTGCTTGGTTAGGTTAGATAGCTTACGTTGATTGGTTAGGTTAGTTAGGTTGGTTGGTTAGGTTAGATAGGTTGGTTGGTTAGGTTAGATAGCTTACGTTGGTTAGGTTTGTTGGTTAGTTAGGTTGGTTAGTTAGGTTGGTTAGTTAGGTTGGTTGGTTAGATAGCTTAGATTGGTTAGGTTGGTTGGTTGGTTAGGTTCCTCGGATAGGTTGGTTGGTTAGGTTGGTTGGTTAGGTTGCTTGGTTAGGTTGCTTGGTTAGGTTAGGTAGCTTAGGTTGGTTGGTTAGGTTAGTTAGGTTGGTTGGTTGGTTAGGTTAAATAGTTTACGTTGGTTGGTTAGTTAGGTTGGTTAGTTAGGTTGGTTGGTTAGATAGCTTAGGTTGGTTGATTAGGTTGGTTGGTTAGTTAGGTTGGTTGGTTAGTTAGGTTGGTTAGGTTAGGTTAATTAGGTTGGTTGGTTAGGTTAAGTTGGTTACGTTATTACGTTGGTTAGGTTGGTTGGTTACGTTGGTTAGGATGGTTGGTTACATTGGTTAGGTTGGATGGTTGGTTAGGTTAGGTTAGGTTAGTTTGGTTGGTTAGGTTAGGTTAGGTTAGGTTGGTTGGTTAGGTTGGTTGGTTAGGTTGCTTGGTTAGGTTGGTTGGTTAGGTTGCTTGGTTAGGTTAGATAGCTTAGGTTGGTTGGTTAGGTTAGATAGCTTAGGTTGTTTGGTTAGTTAGGTTGGTTTGTTAGGTTGGTTAGGTTAGTTGGTTGGTTGGTTAGGTTAGGTTGGTTGGTTAGGTTGGTTGGTTAGGTTGGTTGGTTAGGTTGGTTGGTTGGTTAGGTTAGGTTGGTAAGGTTAGGTTGGTTAGGTTAGGTTGCTTAGGTTGGTTGCTTAGGTTGGTTGCTTAGGTTGGTTACGTTGGTTAGGTTGGTTGGTTACATTGGTTAGGTTGGTTAGGTTGGTTGGTTACATTGGTTAGGTTGGTTGGTTACGTTGGTTGGTTGGTTACGTTAATTGGTTGGTTGGTTAGGTTAGTTGGTTGGTTAGGTTTGGTTGGTTACGTTGGTTGGTTACGTTGGTTATAATGGTTGGTTACATTGGTTAGGTTAGATAGCTTAGGTTGGTTGGTTAGGTTAGGTTGGTTAAGTTAGGTTGCTTAGGTTGGTTCCTTAGGTTGCTTAGGTTGGTTGGTTAAGTTGGTTACGTTGGTTAGGTTGGTTGGCTAGGTTAGATAGCTTACGTTGGTTAGGTTGGTTGGTTAGGTTCCTTGGTTAGGTTGGTTGGTTAGGTTAGGTTGCTTAGGTTGGTTGCTTAGGTTGCTTAGGTTGGTTGGTTACGTTGGTTAGGTTGGTTGGCTAGGTTAGATAGCTTACGTTGGTTAGGTTGGTTGGTTAGGTTCCTTGGTTAGGTTGCTTGGTTAGGTTGGTTGGTTAGGTTAGATAGCTTAGCTTGGTTGGTTAGGATAGATAGCTTAGGTTGGTTGGTTAGGTTAGATAGCTTAGGTTGGTTGGTTAGGTTGGTTGGTTAGGTTAGATAGCTTACGTTGGTTGGTTAGGTTAGATAGCTTATGTTGGTTAGGTTGGTTGGTTAGGTTGGTTGGTTAGGTTGGTTGGTTAGGTTGGTTAGTTAGGTTGCTTGGTTAGGTTGGTTGGTTAGGTTGGTTGGTTAGGTTGCTTGGTTAGGTTAGATAGCTTAGGGTGGTTAGGTTGGTTGGTTAGGTTAGATAGCTTAGGGTGGTTAGGTTGGTTGGTTAGGTTGGTTGGTTAGGTTAGATTGCTTAGGTTGGTTAGGTTGGTTGGTTAGTTAGGTTGGTTAGGTTGGTTGGTTGGATAGCTTAGGTTGGTTGGTTAGGTTGGTTGGTTAGGTTGGTTGGTTAGGTTGGTTGATTAGGTTGGTTGATTAGGTTGGTTGGTTAGGTTGGTTGGTTAGGTTAGGTTGGTTGGTTTGGTTGGTTGGTTAGGTTGGTTGGTTAGGTTGGTTGGTTAGGTTGGTTGATTAGGTTCTTTGGTTAGGTTAGGTTGGTTGGTTAGGTTGGTTGATTAGGTTCTTTGGTTAGGTTGCTTGGTTTTGTTGGTTGGTTAGTTGCTTGGTTATGTTAGATAGCTTAGGTTGGTTAGGTTAGATAGCTTAGGTTGGTTGGTTAGGTTAGATAGCTTAGGTTGGTTGGTTAGGTTAGATAGCTTAGGTTAGATAGCTAAGGTTGGTTGGTTTGGTTGGTTAGGTTGGTTGGTTAGTTAGGTTGGTTTGTTAGGTTGGTTGGTTAGGTTGGTTGGTTAGGTTGGTTGGTTAGGTGTGTTAGGTTGGTTGGTTACGTTAGATAGCTTACATTGGTTAGGTTGGTTGGTTGGTTAGGTTCCTTGGTTAGGTTGGTTGGTTAGGTTGCTTGGTTTGGTTGATTGGTTAGGTTAGATAGCTTAGCTTGGTTGGTTGGTTAGGTTAGTTAGGTTGGTTGGTTAGGTTAAATAGTTTACGTTGGTTGGTTAGTTAGGTTGGTTCGTTAGATAGCTTAGGTTGGTTGATTAGGTTGGTTGGTTAGTTAGGTTGGTTGGTTGGTTAGGTTAGGTTAGTTTGGTTGGTTAGGTTAGGTTAGGTTGGTTGGTTAGGTTGGTTGGTTAGGTTGCTTGGTTAGGTTGGTTGATTAGGTTCTTTGGTTAGGTTCGTTGGTTAGGTTGCTTGGTTAGGTTGCTTGGTTAGGTTGCTTGGTTAGGTTAGATAGCTTAGGTTGGTTGGTTAGGTTAAATAGTTTAGGTTGGTTGGTTAGGTTAGATAGCTAAGGTTGGTTGGATAGGTTGGTTGGATAGGTTGGTTGGTTAGGTTAGATAGCTTAGGTTGTTTGGTTAGGTTGGTTGGTTAGTTAGGTTGGTTTGTTAGGGTGGTTAGGTTGGTTGGTTGGTTGGTTAGGTTAGGTTGGTTGGTTAGGTTGGTTGGTTAGGTTGGTTGGTTAGGTTGGTTGGTTGGTTAGGTTAGGTTGGTTAGGTTAGGTTGGTTAGGTTAGGTTGGTTAGGTTAGGTTGCTTAGGTTGGTTGCTTAGGTTGGTTGGTTAGGTTGGTTACGTTGGTTAGGTTGGTTGGTTACATTGGTTAGGTTGGTTGGTTAGGTTGGTTGGTTACGTTGGTTGGTTGGTTGGTTGGTTACGTTAGGTTAGGTTAGGTTGGTTGGTTAGGTTAGTTGGTTGGTTGGTTAGGTTAGGTTGGTTACGTTGGTTAGTTACGTTGGTTAGGATGGTTGGTTACGTTGGTTAAGTTAGGTTGGGTTGGTTGGTTAGGTTAGGTTGGTTGGTTAGGTTGCTTAGTTAGGTTGGTTGGTTATATTGGTTGGTTAGGTTGCTTGGTTAGGTTAGATAGCTTAGGTTGGTTGGTTAGGTTAGATAGCTTAGGTTGGTTGGTTAGGTTATATAGCTTAGGTTGGTTAGGTTGGTTGGTTAGTTAGGTTGGTTGGTTAGATAGCTTAGGTTGGTTAGGTTGGTTGGTTAGGTTGGTTGGTTAGGTTGGTTGACTAGGTTGCTTGGTTAGGTTGCTTGGTTAGGTTAGATAGCTTACGTTGATTGGTTAGGTTGGTTGGTTAGGTTAGATAGGTTGGTTGGTTAGGTTAGATAGCTTATGTTGGTTAGGTTTGTTGGTTAGTTAGGTTGGTTAGTTAGGTTGGTTAGTTAGGTTGGTTAGTTAGGTTGGTTGGTTAGATAGCTTAGATTGGTTAGGTTGGTTGGTTGGTTAGGTTCCTCGGTTAGATTGGTTGGTTAGGTTGGTTGGTTAGGTTGCTTGGTTAGGTTGCTTGGTTAGGTTAGGTAGCTTAGGTTGGTTGGTTAGGTTAGTTAGGTTGGTTGGTTGGTTAGGGTAAATAGTTTACGTTGGTTGGTTAGTTAGGTTGGTTACTTAGGTTGGTTGGTTAGATAGCTTAGGTTGGTGGATTAGGTTGGTTGGTTAGTTAGGTTGGTTGGTTAGTTAGGTTGGTTAGGTTAGGTTGGTTAGGTTGGTTGGTTAGGTTAAGTTGGTTACGTTATTACGTTGGTTGGTAACGTTGGTTAGGATGGTTGGTTACATTGGTTAGGTTGGTTGGTTGGTTAGGTTAGGTTAGGTTAGTTTGGTTGGTTAGGTTAGGTTAGGTTAGGTTGGTTGGTTAGGTTGGTTGGTTAGGTTGGTTGGTTAGGTTGCTTGGTTAGGTTGGTTGGTTAGGTTGCTTGGTTAGGTTAGATAGCTTAGGTTGGTTGGTTAGGTTAGATAGCTTAGGTTGTTTGGTTAGTTAGGTTGGTTTGTTAGGTTGGTTAGGTTGGTTGGTTGGTTGGTTAGGTTAGGTTGGTTGGTTAGGTTGGTTGGTTAGGTTGGTTGGTTAGGCTGGTTGGTTGGTTAGGTTAGGTTGGTAAGGTTAGGTTGGTTAGGTTAGGTTGCTTAGGTTGGTTGCTTAGGTTGGTTGCTTAGGTTGGTTACGTTGGTTAGGTTGGTTGGTTACATTGGTTAGGTTGGTTAGGTTGGTTGGTTACATTGGTTAGGTTGGTTGGTTAGGTTGGTTGGTTACGTTGGTTGGTTGGTTACGTTGGTTGGTTGGTTGGTTAGGTTAGTTGGTTGGTTAGGTTTGGTTGGTTACGTTGGTTGGTTACGTTGGTTAGGATTGTTGGTTACATTGGTTAGGTTAGGTTGGGTTGGTTGGTTAGGTTAGGTTAGGTTGGTTGGTTAGGTTGCTTGGTTAGGTTGGTTGGTTAGGTTGCTTGGTTAGGTTGGTTGGTTAGGTTGCTTGGTTAGGTTAGATAACTTAAGTTGGTTGGTTAGGTTAGATAGCTTAGGTTGGTAGGTTAGGTTAGATAGCTTAGGTTGGTTGGTTAGGTTAGATAGCTAAGGTTGGTTGGATAGGTTGGTTGGTTAGGTTAGATAGCTTAGGTTGGTTGGTTAGGTTGGTTGGTTAGTTAGGTTGGTTTGTTAGGTTGGTTAGGTTGGTTGATTGGTTAGGTTGGTTGGTTGGTTAGGTTGGTTGGTTAGGTTAGGTTGGTTAGGTTGCTTAGGTTGGTTGGTTAGGTTGGTTACGTGTGTTGGGTTGTTGGTTAGGTTGGTTACGTTGGTTGGGTTGTTGGTTAGGTTAGTTAGGTTGGTTGGTTAGGTTGGTTGGTTAGGTTAGATAGCTTACGTTGGTTAGTTAGGTTGGTTAGTTAGGTTGGTTAGATAGCTTAGGTTGGTTAGGTTGGTTGGTTGGTTAGGTTCCTTGGTTAGGTTGGTTGGTTAGGTTGCTTTGTTAGGTTGGTTGGTTTGGTTGCTTGGTTAGGTTAGATAGCTTAGGTTGGTTGGTTAGGTTAGGTTGGTTGGTTAGGTTAGATAGTTTACGTTGGTTAGGTTGGTTGGTTAGTTAGGTTGGTTAGTTAGGTTGGTTGGTTAGATAGCTTAGTTTGGTTGATTAGGTTGGTTGGTTAGTTAGGTTGGTTGGTTGGTTAGGTTGGTTGCTTAGGTTGGTTGGTTGCTTAGGTGGGTTGGTTGGTTAGGTTGGTTAGGTTTGGTTGGTTAGGTTGGTTGGTTACGTTATTACGTTGGTTACGTTATTACGTTGGTTAGGTTGGTTGGTTACGTTGGTTAGGATGGTTGGTTACGTTGTTTAGGTTGGTTGGTTGGTTAGGTTAGGTTAGGTTGGTTGGGTTGGTTGGTTAGGTTAGGTTAGGTTGGTTGGTTAGGTTGCTTGGTTAGGTTGGTTGGTTAGGTTGCTTGGTTAGGTTGGTTGGTTAGGTTGGTTGGTTAGGTTAGATAGCTAAGGTTGGTTAGGTTAGATAGCTTAGGTTAGTTGGTTAGGTTAGGTTGGTTAGGTTAGGTTGGTTAGGTTAGGTTGCTTAGGTTGGTTGCTTAGGTTGGTTGGTTAGGTATTTACGTTGGTTAGGTTGGTTGGTTACATTGGTTAAGTTGGTTGGTTAGGTTGGTTGGTTACGTTGGTTGGTTGGTTGGTTGGTTACGTTAGGTTAGGTTAGGTTGGTTGGTTAGGTTAGTTGGTTGGTTGGTTAGGTTAGGTTGGTTACGTTGGTTGGTTACGTTGGTTAGGATGGTTGGTTACGTTGGTTAAGTTAGGTTGGGTTGGTTGGTTAGGTTAGGTTGGTTGGTTAGGTTGCTTGGTTAGGTTGGCTGGTTAGGTTGGTTGGTTAGGTTGGTTGGTTAGGTTGCTTGGTTAGGTTAGATAGCTTAAGTTGGTTGGTTAGGTTAGATAGCTTAGGTTGGTTGGTTAGGTTAGATAGCTTAGGTTGGTTGGTTAGGTTAGATAGCTAAGGTTGGTTGGATAGGTTGGTTGGTTAGGTTAGATAGCTTAGGTTGGTTGGTTAGGTTGGTTGGTTAGTTAGGTTGGTTGGTTAGATAGCTTAGTTTGGTTAGGTTGGTTGGTTAGGTTCCTTGGTTAGGTTGCTTGGTTAGGTTGCTTGGTTAGGTTAGATAGCTTATGTTGGTTGGTTAGGTTAGTTAGGTTGGTTGGTTAGGTTAGATAGGTTGGTTGGTTAAGTTAGATAGCTTACGTTGGTTAGGTTTGTTGGTTAGTTAGGTTGGTTAGTTAGGTTGGTTGGTTAGATAGCTTAGATTGGTTAGGTTGGTTGGTTGGTTAGGTTCCTCGGTTAGGTTGGTTGGTTAAGTTGGTTGGTTAGGTTGCTTGGTTAGGTTGCTTGTTTAGGTTAGGTAGCTTAGGTTGGTTGGTTAGGTTAGTTAGGTTGGTTGGTTGGTTAGGTTAAATAGTTTACGTTGGTTGGTTAGTTAGGTTGGTTAGTTAGGTTGGTTGGTTAGATAGCTTAGGTTGGTTGATTAGGTTGGTTGGTTAGTTAGGTTGGTTGGTTAGTTAGGTTGGTTAGGTTAGGTTGGTTACGTTATTACGTTGGTTAGGTAGGTTGGTTACGTTGGTTAGGATGGTTGGTTACATTGGTTAGGTTGGTTGGTTTGGTTAGGTTAGGTTAGTTTGGTTGGTTAGGTTAGGTTAGGTTAGGTTGGTTGGTTAGGTTGGTTGGTTAGGTTGCTTGGTTAGGTTGGTTGGTTAGGTTGCTTGGTTAGGTTAGATAGCTTAGGTTGGTTGGTTAGGTTAGATAGCTTAGGTTGTTTGGTTAGTTAGGTTGGTTTGTTAGGTTGGTTAGGTTGGTTGGTTGGTTGGTTAGGTTAGGTTGGTTGGTTAGGTTGGATGGTTAGGTTGGTTGGTTAGGTTGGTTGGTTGGTTAGGTTAGGTTGGTAAGGTTAGGTTGGTTAGGTTAGGTTGCTTAGGTTGGTTGCTTAGGTTGGTTGGTTAGGTTGGTTACGTTGGTTAGGTTGGTTGGTTACATTGGTTAGGTTGGTTAGGTTGGTTGGTTACATTGGTTAGGTTGGTTGGTTACGTTGGTTGGTTGGTTACGTTAGGTTAGGTTGGTTGGTTAGGTTAGTTTGTTGGTTAGGTTTGGTTGGTTACGTTGGTTGGTTACGTTGGTTAGGATGGTTGGTTACGTTGGTTAGGTTAGGTTGGGTTGGTTGTTTAGGTTAGGTTAGGTTGGTTGGTTAGGTTGCTTGGTTAGGTTGGTTGGTTAGGTTGCTTGGTTAGGTTGGTTGGTTAGGTTGCTTGGTTAGGTTAGATAGCTTAAGTTGGTTGGTTAGGTTAGATAGCTTAGGTTGGTTGGTTAGGTTAGATAGCTTAGGTTGGTTGGTTAGGTTAGATAGCTAAGGTTGGTTGGATAGGTTGTTTGGTTAGGTTAGATAGCATAGGTTGGTTGGTTAGGTTGGTTGGTTAGTTAGGTTGGTTTGTTAGGTTGGTTAGGTTGGTTGGTTGGTTAGGTTGGTTGGTTGGTTAGGTTGGTTGGTTAGGTTAGGTGGATTAGGTTGCTTAGGTTAGTTGGTTAGGTTGGTTACATTGGTTAGGTTGTTGTTTAGGTTAGCTAGGTTGGTTGGTTAGGTTGGTTGGTTAGGTTAGATAGCTTACGTTGGTTAGTTAGGTTGGTTAGTTAGGTTGGTTAGATAGCTTAGATTGGTTAAGTTAGTTGGTTGGTTAGGTTCCTTGGTTAGGTTGGTTGGTTAGGTTGCTTGGTTAGGTTGGTTGGTTAGGTTGCTTGGTTAGGTTAGATAGCTTAGGTTGGTTGGTTAGGTTAGGTTGGTTGGTTAGGTTAGATAGTTTACGTTGGTTAGGTTGGTTGGTTAGTTAGGTTGGTTAGTTAGGTTGGTTGGTTAGATAGCTTAGTTTGGTTGGTGACATTATGTCCGGTCGTGATGGTCAAGTGGATTAAGGCGTCTTGTACATACCAGTTGCGTTGCTTCTGGGAGTATGGGTTCGAGTCACTTCTGGGGTGTGAGTTTTCAGTTGCATATTGTCCTGGGGACCATTCAGGCTTGTTCGCATTTGTGTTCCTCACGTGTGCCCCAAAGAATGAGGTGATTTGGTAAAATGCTATGCCCAAGATTACTATCCGAGTGCCGGCGGTGGGGTGGTTCAAATAGCCTCGGCTATCACCTCATTATGTCCGGTCGTGATGGTCAAGTGGATTAAGGCGTCTTGTACATACCAGTTGCGTTGCTTCTGGGAGTATGGGTTCGAGTCACTTCTGGGGTGTGAGTTTTCAGTTGCATATTGTCCTGGGGACCATTCAGGCTTGTTCGCATTTGTGTTCCTCACGTGTGCCCCAAAGAATGAGGTGATTTGGTAAAATGCTATGCCCAAGATTACTATCCGAGTGCCGGCGGTGGGGTGGTTCAAATAGCCTCGGCTATCACCTCACTATGTCCGGTCGTGATGGTCAAGTGGATTAAGGCGTCTTGTACATACCAGTTACGTTGCTTCTGGGAGTATGGGTTCGAGTCACTTCTGGGGTGTGAGTTTTCAGTTGCATATTGTCCTGGGGACCATTCAGGCTTGTTCGCATATATATATATATATATATATATATATATATATATATATATATATATATATATATATATATATATACATATATATATATATATATATATATATATATATATATATATATATATATATATATATATATATATATATACATATATATATATATATATATATATATATATATATATATATATATATATATATATATATATATATATATGTATATATATATTAGTTGATTTTATACCCGCATTAGGTCAGGTGATAATACAATGAAGGTGAAAAACATGGGGGGATACATAAGGGATAAACATAGGGGCTGCAGAAGGCTTATTGGCCCATACGAGGCATCTCCTATCTAAACACAAAGATTAATCCAGTGTAATTGGCCTGTTGTATATATAATTGTATATATATATATATATATATATATATATATATATATATATATATATATATATATATATATATATATATATATACATATGTATAACATATACAAACACTGTATAACATATATACATATATATATGTATAATATATATATATTTATATATATATTTTTTTTTTTTTTTAAATAGGGAAGGGAGTACCACCTCTGGCTGGAAGACGGGGGACCCATAGCCCAGGAGGAAACCACGCATAACGCATTGGAGGGAATGTAGGTCCCCTCCAATACAGTTTCTACGTGCTTTTCTCCTACCACCCCCTTCCTTTTTTTTTTTTTTTTTTTTTTTTTTGCTTTATTGTGTATTTAAAGGTTACAAAACATACAAGACAAATGCCTAAAGGTTATGGATCTCTTGAAGCTCCTCCGCTTCCAAACAGGAACCGAGGACGCAGCAAGCATTTCCCCTCTGGATTGCCACACTGAGACGCTGAAACAAGAAACTAGAAGCCCTTGGGTCTCTGGTGACGTCAATGAGCTTGGAACCCAATTCCTTGAGAAATTCCGAGGCACTCTTGCCCCAGGGGCTATGCGTCTCAGACGCTATTGAAACAAAGAGGTATTGACCTTCCAGTCGCCTGTACTTGAGTGATTTTGCTGTTTCCCTGTGGTTGGCTGCCCCACCTGCTTGATCAGCTCCGAAGTGTACATAGGTGTCAACCAGGGTGGATACACATGTGTAGTCCCACACCAACTGTCTACCCTCCTTCCATGAGTATATGGTGATGCCATCAGGGCGAAGTGAGGGGAAATCCGGGTTTTGGACCCCTAGGATGCGAGGTTCTCTCTCCGCTGGGCACCTAGCTGAGACGAGGCGTCTCTTGATGATGTCATTGACCTCGTTGTGTCTTGCATGCCAGCCCTTTGTGCTTCCGCAATGCAACCCATGCAGTCCGTATTGGTCGGCTTCCACCCTGTTGCAAATACACTTGTATTCAGTGTGAATTGGGGCACCAAGGCGGAGGGCCACTGCTACACGAAGGGATTCTGGATCTAGGCGCGTGCGCATTGCTGACATGGGTACTGCCAGGAGGAAGTCACCTGCATGGGAGGCACGCACTGCTCTGAGGCGGGTTTTCTCTTTGTCTGATGTTGCGACGCTGAGCATGGCATCAGCTGCTTTTTCCACTAGAGGGTGGTCCCAGCCAGACTGTTAGTGTTGTTTTGTTGGCTCTATAATGGTTGCTGGGGTTGCAAGAACATCCCACTGATTTGAACATTCAGTGAAAGCAGGATCGTGTATTCCTGCTGAATCTCTCAGGGTTGCAGGTAAGATATCTCTGACCATGTCGTGCGATGCATGGGAGCAGGAAAGGAAGGCTGGTAGAGCAATTTGGGAGGCTGTGCGGACACCAAGGCCACCGAGTCTTACTGGAAGGGTTGCTTGCTGCCACTGAGAGTCGTCCAATGGCAGGTTCAGGACTTTCACCAGCATGAACCTCAGAAGGGTGTCATACACATTTAACTTAGGGCTGCTGTAGGATGAAGAACATCTCAGAAAGTAGGTCAACTTAGGGAGAGACAGGCATCTTGTGAGGAGAAAGAGAGCATCATGGGCATCAATCTTGTCAATCCTGTCCAGCATTCTCTTTAGATCAGTGATTTTTGCAGCCAGGACCTCCTCGATTGCTCGTGGGCCAATGGGGGCACCCAGGAGAGTGCAGTCCGGTGGCTCGACAACGAGAATGTCTGGAAGAACATTTTGTATTTGCCCAGTGATGTCTGGGTTGCGGGAGATTTTTTCACATTTGGACGCATTGAGAATGAAGCCTAAGGCTGCTCCTTGCTCCTGGATTTTCCTTATATCCTCCAAAATGGTTTCCGGGGTTCCAGCGAGAGTGCCATCATCCAGGTACCAGATGTTTAGCTCGCTTGTCAGACTATCAGTGACCTCTTTGATAGCTAGGCAGAAAAGGAGGGATGCTAAGGGGTCACCTTGTTGGACACCTTCACAGGAGTTTATTTCATGCTCCCCAAAAAGAAGCTTAGAGTCCCCACTGTAGCACGATCGGATGAACGGGTAAAGGGACGGAAATGGTTGTGTACAGCCCTGAGGACAGCGTCTCGTCTGACTTGATTGAAAGCATTTTTGAAGTCAAGCTTTACTAGTGCCTTCTGGTCCGGGAGATCAGCAATGTAAGCCCGCGCTGCATGTGCTGCAGCTTCACAACCTAGGGAATCCCAAACCCGAGCTGATGAGGTTTTAGCAAGGTGGCTGCTTCCTGGCTGATAGATCTCACTGCAGCCTTACCTACGAGGCGACGGAGGGTGTTGCCAACGGCAACGGGCCTGATACCCCTATCCTTCTTCTTTAGAGCACAGAGTCCTGCTCCATAAAAGACAGGCCTGATGTCCTCAGGGATGCCGCCAGCCAAACACATGTTGGGGAATCTGGTAAGTTCCACTAGAAGGTCCTTTGCAGCATCTCCAAGCACCGGGTTCAGCATTTGTTTGATGAGCTGAAATCTGTAAAGCCCCCTGCTGAACCTGTTGGGAAAGACATGGCTGCTTTGTAAACCTCAGATTCTCGAAGAGTCAAGGGTTATATGCCAGCATTGTTTTCCTGGGGATCCCTGCTGCTGTCGGGGGCTCTGGGTGGGTGTTTGTCTTGAAGAGCCTCTGCTGTCGTGGCGTTCCTGGGGGCAATAGTGTCATCGCTGGTCATGATTCTGATGGCACCTGTGGTATTGCCCTCTTCTATTTTCCTGGTGATCTGTGCTCTCATTTTGTGGTTCTCAGATGAGTTATTGTTGGTCGTCCTGCGGCTGGTGTTCTTGGCACGAGGGGGGAGGCGGACCAGGTTGTCTGCTGTGGGGAATTCATTAAGTGTCCTGATTACAGAAGTTGCTAATGACTTGCCTCTCCTGGGCGGTAATGCTAGGCATGCATTCCTAAATAGAAGGAGATTGTGCCACGATCCAGAGGTTCAGGGAGCATTGTTGACCTTTGTCAGCAGCTTGGTGAGTTTGGCTGCTGCTTGGTGACGGGCAGCCTTGGGGATGTGGGGCAAGGTCCTGGTGGACGTCGCTTTGACTGCTTCAAGCTGATTATCTGCTGAAATGAAGTTGAGGGAGGTATTGTTCCTCGCTCCTGCAGCAGGTTGTCCATCGTCACTGCCCCGGGGCAGGCACCTAGACCCTAGACAACCACCTGAATTGACAGAATGATAGCGGACAGTTCAATTTCCATTGAGACGATACCGTCTGTCACACACTTGACAGTTTCCTCTTGGGTGTTCATCTTCTTGGCTGGAAAGAGGCTGTGTGTCAGGTGCGACATGTGCCATGCCTAGATGTGATTAAGCCTGGCTGCCCACTGGGTGCACCCTCTCCTTCCCATGTGGAGAGTAACACGGCAAGCATTACCCTCCTGGGGAGTTGGGCATGGCCTGGGCACCGTGTGTGGGTAGGCTGTGTGTTGATGGGCGGCTGGCTGGGTCGGGCGCAGGTAGCGGGGTGGGAGAAGATGGCGGGCGGGGGTGGTGGACGGGGGCATGCGAGGGAGGCCGCCGTCACACTTGTTACACACTATCAAAATATTATGCCCTACGACTTACAGAGAGCATTCACTCGCGGACCATCCGAGTTGCTCAGTGATCAAGAAACTGATGACATCACCAGATATTCCTGACGACACAAAACGCCAGGTTGGTGTGGCACTTTACGTCGTAGAGTCACTTATTGACGCATTGTGTAAGTGGGACGAGGACAACAGTGGGACCACCAGTCCCAGGGAGGAACAACACCAAGACGATGGCTGCTGTTGACACAAGGATCATTAGGTTTCTCAGTTGGAACATTCGTAGCATCAACAAAAGACTGAATGATCTAATTGCACATGTTACCAGTAACAACATAGATATAATTGCTTACAGGAGCCCTACACGTCCAATATGATAAACAAAACCCCACCAAAGATCAGAGGGTATGCATCCTATAATAACAGTAACGCCACAGGCCTATTAACATACGTCAGAAGTGATTTACCGCACATTCTTGTGAGCACGTCACACAATGTACACACACAGTACCATCACTTTCATGTACAAACTACAGCAGGCCACTTTTCATTCCTCAACGTATATGCCAGAAGCCAGAAACTCAATGTAACATTGTTCCCAGATCTAGACAATCATGGGACAATATACATGGGAGATTTTAATGCTAGACATATTACGCTGGAGACAGTACTAACAACGATAATGGATGCAAATTTATCAAATATGTTTATGACAACAGATTAACCGTGTATACTACGGATACCCAAACTCATTTATTGGAGGCAGACTTGATTATGTAATGGGTAGAAACCTTGTGCAAGATAGGATGGAATGTTCGTTGGTAAATCACTTGGTTAGTGATCACTATGCAGTTTCTGCTTCCTATGAGGTACAGTGTGATGTACCTAATAGACATCAGAGACGGAAAATGAATATTCCATATGGCTTGCATGACCACTTTATTAATTGTATATCAAAATGGTATCAAGATTACACAATAACGAATGTACAAGCCTTCTCCAGAGATCTCGTTGATACGATTACTACCTACTATGACACATGGGTGTGTTGGGGAACAGGTCGTAAGCCTAGCAGAAGTGGGCAACACCTACCACCACCCAAGTGGGTCCTTGACCCCGTATTTGTTAAAGAACATGAACGAGTAAAGCAACTTGGAGATACGTACAAACGAACCAAAGCACAAGGTGACTTGCATGCATTTCTAGTTGCAAATAGAGAGGTGAGAGACATGAGCAACGTCATACGTAATAAACATTGGGAAGAGTTCCTACAAAGTATAAATGAGCAAACAACACTTGTTGAAGTTTGGGAAAAGATACGAAAAATCTCTAGAAGCAGCCCAACCAAACCGCTGCACCACAGCCCACTAGAACAAGCAAACATCCTCCTTGATCAATGGGCACTAACATCGAGCTACGACTCACTCCCAATTAACATACAGCACAAACTTGATGACACACGCCCCAACAGACAACGAACCATCAATCTTGCCTGTACAGCTATCGACGTGTCGGACCTTAATGATGTAACTGAATGGAATTAAATCATGCACTAAAGATGGGAAAATCAACTGCTCCTGGAGAGGATGGTTTACTTACAGTCTACTGAGATTAGTCTCACACGTACCAGGTAATCCACTATTAGTGTTGTACAGAATGAGTTTACGTGAAGGAGTATTACCTGATGCTTGGACAAAGAGTGTCATTGTTCCCATCCCCAAACCACACTCAGATAATTATAGACCCATATCTCTAACATCATGTGTTTGTAAAGTGCTTGAACGTATTGTTCTTAACCGACTCATGTATCGTATACAGGGGCACCTGTCACCTCAACTGTTTGGATTTATGCCTGGGCTCAGTACACAACACTGTTTTGCTGAGTACTTCGCACATATTGAAGCTTCCCCTCAAACAGTCTTCATCGACCTAGCAGCAGCTTTTGATACAGCAAACAGAGAAATCATACTGGAACAGCTTGCCGAGCTGGGAATACAAGGAAAATTACTGAAATGGATAAAGGGCTATTTGTCTAATCGAACAGCATATGTTTTGTTTAATGGTGTTAAAAGCACAGAGAGCAAACACTTTGAACTGGGAACTCCACAAGGAGGGGTCCTCAGCCCCTTGTTGTTCAACGTTCTGATGCATAAACTTATTAAAGATCTTCCAACTAATAATGAAGACACTGTCATTTGTTATGCTGATGATATATGTTTACAGGCTGCCACCGAGCCTAGAATGCAAGTTCTGCTCGACGCTTTTGCTACTAGAGCTGAGGAATGTGGCCTCCTTATCTCTGTACAGAAAACTCGTGCCCTCATTCCATGTGGTATTCCACCACCCAATTATCATATAGATGGGCGAGCACTTGAGACTGCGAGTCTTACAGATACCTTGGTGTCCCCATTAACGACCCTGGGTACCTTTCTTCTCTCAAGAGGAGACTTTGGGAGAGATTAAAGCCCTTGCGGGTCCTTGTTGGTGTCAATCATGGACTTAACGTGAGACTTGCTAGAATGTTTTATGTATCGCTCTGTGATTGACTACAATGCTCTACATCTCACACTGTATACTGACAAAGAGCTGAAATCTCTTGAAACCTTGCAAAATGAAGCTATGCGTCTCATCCTTGGAGCTCCAAAGTCCACGAGAATAGTTAACATGAGAGCAGAGTTAAAATTACCTACCATAAGTGAGAGAATTTTGTCTATTAGCACAGTTTTCGGCGTGAAGGCATTGAGTAGATCTAGACAACACATGAAGTTTCAAGCTAAACTTTCTAATATGCTGCACTCACCTGAGGTCTATAGAAGAAGAACGAAATCTGATTATGTATATTGGTTCTACAAGGTAGCCAACTCCATCAAAATATTAAATATGTACCCAACTCAACTAATGATTAATCAGCCAATTACTCCATGGGATAACTGGGATCTATCAGTTGATTTTGTAAATGCGCCCAAGAAAGATAGTGTGCACACTACATTATTAAAACAGTTAACACTGAAAAGCATCACTGAAAGTACTCAGAGTATGGGTAACGATGTGTATCAGTGCTATACCGACGGCTCTGTAGAAGAAGGTGGACGATGTACCGGATGTGCATATAACATATTTGAACAATCTTCTCTCGTACATACAGCAATGAAGCGCGTCAATGACTGGGCAAGTACAACTCAAACCGAACTTGCAGGCATATACCTTGCCACTGAATTTTTAAAAGACAAAGGCAGTGGACTTATATACTGTGACTCGCAGAGTGCACTCCTGGCATTGAACGCACATAGTAGTGACACCCAGAAAATAGTCAGTGATATTCGAATGAATGTTTTAGCTGCCAAAGAAAACAGATTTGAGATTAAATTCCTATGGATACCATCACATGTTGGCATCTCAAGGCATGACACTGTTGATATGCTTGCTAAGTCAGCCTGCAGAAAACCAGTGGTAGAAATTGATATGGGTGTTTCATTAGCAGTGACAAAGAGAATACTTAAACAAATATCTAATGAAAATCTCACCGACCTAACAAATTCTCAAAGACCTGAAAGTTGTAGCATTAAATATTATGATAGATATCGTGAGGAGACATTCACATATGGGACTAATAGAACAAGAACCCGGCAATGTGATGTTATAGTGGCCAGAATACGCCTGGGATATAGATGTATCTGGCAGCTTTCTCAAAACCCAAATGTCGAGTACACAATGTGTCAACTTTGTGAAAGAGAAAACATGCACTCTCTTGAACATTATATTGTAGAATGTCCCATACTGACTGACTTTCGCCCTCCTGGGCTAAGGTATGCTGAACTCTGTAGTTACTATATGAGTACTGGAACACTTGATGATATATTGGACTTGTATCCAAGATTGACCATGTAATATATCAATCATACAATGTATATATATGATGTAACTATATAACCTGAGATTGTAAAAGCACCTTCATCACCTTCAGTGATTAAGTGCTTAATTGCACACTAGTTTCTTTATCAGCTACCTCACCCTGTCAGAGTAAATGAGACAGATGTATGAATGCATGTGTGTGTATATATGTATGTATATGTGTGTGTGTATGTATATGTATGGGTATAAAGTATATATGGAAGCTGATCAGAATTACATTTCACCTTTGTGAATGTACATTAATGACACTATGTAAAAGACACATCAAACACTTTATGTAGGGCATACGTAAATCTGTGTATCTATGTATTTACGTATGTAGGTTAGCTTAGCATTTTAAAAGCACCGAATCACCTTCTGTGGTTGATTGTTCAATAAACCCTTGAACTATATGTTTAACACTTCTCTAACCCTGTCCATGGAGGACAGAAGAAAATGTATATATGCTGGTTAGCAATGTAAATGTGTGGCCACGTCTGTGGTAGAAAAAAAAAAACTCAACACTCGGGGAAATCACTAGTGCACTTTGTTTTTAACACTACACTCACCGATTTGCTTATGAACGCACTAATTTTCCACTAACATCACTGTAGGCAGCTCGAGAGCCTCCCCCCATTAATCCCCCCCCCCCCGTACCCCACCTTGGGGCTGGTGGGTGGCGGCACCGAGACGGCACCTACACAACACCTATACCCCCTATTAGACTATTTTACAGGAACTTCTTCTCCACAGCTCATAAAACGGAGGAAAGGGTCCTGAAAGATATTGTTAATAGAAACGTTATCCCTACAGACAAAAATCAGAGGATACAACTGACGATTTACTATAAAACCAGAAAAACGGCCAGCCTACTCATGAGAAACTCTCCAGACACAAAACAGAACGCTTTAAAAGAGACTAACGTCGTCTATGCCTTCAAATGCCCTCTTGGGGACTGTAAGCTCCAAAAAACCCAGTATATAGGCAAGACAACAACATCTCTTTCTAGGCGTTTAACGATGCATAAGCAACAGGGCTCCATTAAGGAACATATAATCTCTTCCCACAACCAAACCATCTCCAGAGAAATCCTAGTAAACAACAGAGAAATCATCGATAGATACAGCGGTAGCAGGCGGCTTGACGTTTGCGAGGCACTACACATCAAGAAGTCAACACCAGCAATCAACAGCCAATTATTGCACAACTATATTCTACCCACCTCAAGACTCCGCTCCAATATAGAAGCATCAAGAAATATGGACCAATAGGCTTTCTACAAACACGTCTATTCAATACCCATTGTTCCGTGTTCTGTCTTGTGTTGATGAAATTAATACCCTATTAATGCCACCTCTTGTTCTGTCTTGTGTTGATGAAATTAATACCCTATTAATGCCACCTCTTGTTCTGTCTTGTGTTAATGCCACATCACCCCTTCCACCTCACTCAAATGTAGATATAAAATCGGAGATGCGTAAGTTCTATTCAGTTGTGTATTTGTGAACTAAAGTCTTTGAAAATGTAATAAGTTTTACGAAACGCGCTCGTGTCGCGTCAGACTAGAAATAAAAATGAATTTTGGAGAATTGATTTTTGATTTACCTCCAACAGTGAAAAGAAATGTACGAAAGATTGAGAAAATTCGTGTTAGAATTATTAATCTTACTTTTTCGGTCATATTTAATAATATATGTCTACAGGAAAGACTGCTACCAAAATATACTAATATATATATATAATTATTATATATATATTATATATATATATATATATATATATATATATATATATATATATATATATATATATATATATATAATAGGAAATAGGCTATGTTTGTAGAAATAGTAATAGGAAATAGGCTAGGTTTGTATAAAAAAAAATAGCAGTAGGTTAGGTTAGTTTAGGCTAGGAAATAGACTAGGTTTGTAGAAATAGATATAGGGCTGTAATTGTTGGTAGCGTTTTATATCACCGAATGTCCCTGTTCACCTAGCAGTAAATAGGTATCCAGGAGTTAGTTAGGTTAGGTTAGATTAGGTTAAGTTAGTTTAGGCTAGGAAATAGGCTAGGTTTGTAGAAATAGAAATAGGCTATGTTTGTAAAAATAGAAATAGGGCTGTAATTGTTGGTAGCCTTTCCTATCACCGAATGCCTCTGTTCACCTAGCAGTAAATAGGTATCCAGGAGTTAGTAAGCTAGCTACTTGGGGCGTGGTGACTGAGTGAGGGTTAGTCACTAGTTGGACCTTGTGGGGTGGTGGGTGTTGGAGACCACTATATAAGCCTAACATGTATAAAGTGCCTGTCTGCCTGTCCCCCGACTCAATAATGTTACAAGTATTGACGAAATGAAGCCTAAGAGAGCATATGCAAGGCCTAAGATGAGTTATTTGTCAGTAGCAGCAGCAACTTGTGCGAGATAGATCAATGGCAGCGGCGGCATCCCAACATTTCTATTTTGGAGCAACAGTAGTAGTAGTATTAGTAGTAGTCCATTTGTTGTTGGTTAATTTGACTAAATAGTTGCAATAAGTACTATCATTAATGGAGAATTGGCTGCTATGTGTGAGTATCCTCCGCCTGCCTGCCTGCCCTCCGCAGTTACCATTATCCTGACTCACTCACTCACTCACATGTGATTACTTACTACTTGTATACAATAGCAACGGGCATACTACCTACCTATCACCTTGAGAACACTGCGTCTCGTCCCATACATCTGTCAGTAGTATATTCCGTGCCAGATAGGGGCACTTAACAAACAATGGAATCAGAGGAGGGGTGACAGATAGAGCCACCTCAAATTGTAGTCTACGGGGAGCCCCCACCATATTTCACTTACTCTGTGTATCACCTTTATATTACTACGTCATTATATAGGACTAATTAAGGATATATATATTCGAACAAGTCTGAATGGCCCCTCCAGGACTATGTGCATATATGTCCGGAGCTATATAGGATATATATATATACTCAAAATAAAAGAGGGTGAAAAGAAATAACATATTCGAACAAGTCTGAATGGCCCCCCCAGGACTATGTGCATATATGTCCGGAGCTATATAGGATATATATATACTCAAAATAAAAGAGGGTATAAAGAAATAACACTTGTTTTATACAATATATTAACAAAAGTATATAGTGGCTTAAACGTAGTCGTAATCTAATTGCCCCCCATAATATTGTCTAACTAGACCCCTCCTCCGTGCCCTCAGGTCCATTGTGGGGTTTTCCTCCCCCTCCTGGGGTGATGATGATGATGAGTCATCATCCAGAGGGAGAAAGGGGTGTTGTGGTTCTTCTTCCTCTCCTAGGGGGCTACTGTCGTCATAGCGTTCACTCTCACTGGAAGGGTGTTGCCCTTCCTCTCCTTATGGCTCGATGACGTCATCACTTTCACTTCCAGCGGTCACCCCTTGGGTTGAGGTGGATGGGTGGGGGTCAGGTGGTATGTCTGGATGGGCATAGCCTAGGCTTTTGTATTTATTTAGGTAATAGCATTTATCATCAAATGCACTTAAACCCCTCTTAGTATTATGGGTGGTGACCATTTGCCCTCCTAAATTCCTAATTTGGGAGTATTGGAAAGTATTTACTACTCCATTACTGTGTAGGGTTTCTTTAAAATGTCTATGAGTTAAAGATCTTTGCACAGCGCGGGGGATACCCTTAGCGGTAATGGAATTTGAATTGTTGTGCAACAGCAAACTATACATTTTGGGCTTGAGAGCTACAACTTCAAGGATGTGTCTGTCTGAAACCTCTGACTTTAAAAGACCTAAAACACCCTTTTTAGAAGGATCACACAAGGGGTGAGTTTCAGGGAAGTTACTGTTATCGATCCATGATCTAAGGGGTTCTTTCCCCATCTCGTTAAAGACAGCTTCAGTCATTAAACTGAAGATGAAACTGTCTGTATCACTATACAGCAGTTGTACCCTATCTGTAGAGTGCTTCTTAGGTACCCTATACCAAAAATGGTACAAACTGTATTTTGCTAGCTCAAGAATCTGGAACCCAATGCAATTAGGATGAGTAATTTTAATGAATGGTCTGGAACTGACAGACAATAATTTATTGTCCCCTAAATGCACTATACATTTAAAGCGTGCATTCTTCACCTCTCGTAAAAAGACCCTAGCTGAAGTCACTAGTTTGGTGTCAATGGCATAACGGGCTGGGTTCAGTAGTGTTTTACCGAAAACACTATTTGTTAATAATTTAAATAGTGTTTTCCTATCGTTACTGGTGGAAGCATTTCTATTGTTAACGTTTGTGTTAACAAATTCTGCCATAAAATCAGACTGGTGGAACTCGTAAATGGCGTGAATAGCCCCTACTTCAAGACCTATCTCAATAAATAGCTGTAAGAGGTGTAGAGATATGAAATAATGTTTCTTGGGGAGATGATCCCCTACCAGCTTAATATTTTTTTAGGGAGCTTTGTAATGTTATTTGTTTCCAGAAGTCCCCTACTAAATGGTGAGATATCCTCCATACTTATCCCCCTATGGTGTAAACAAAGGGGTAGATCGTCTGTTAGTCTAGCTATTTCAGGTCTTATGTGTTTGGTGTCAATTAAGAACCAGTACCCTCTGTTAGAAGACAATAGTTGTTCTGTCATTATCTTCCCTCCACTAATGAAGGAGGTCATCTCATCAGATGACAACCTTCTTAGACCACCATAGGGTAATTTCTTAGTCATACAACTCCCGTAAAGGGAGTTGAATTCTAAGTAAAGTAAGAATGAAGATCTATCCTCCTGGGGGTTAAAAGATGGGTTGACGTAGCGGTTGTAAGCTCTGGCATAACTCCTAACTGCAGTTGTAAAACCCCCTCGTATGTTTTGTGATATAAGATTGTGCAACGTCACATCTGCACTTAACTCCAACGATATTTTGCTGCTTTTCAAGAAGCAATCATAGGAGTAGCCCGGAAGGCTACAGTAGTGAGTCATTTCTAATGAATAGATATCATTTAGAATTACCCTATGGTGAGTAAAAATGTCAGCCAGTAAACCGACATCACACCTTAAATAAATAAGGAGATAATCCTTTAATGACCTACATCCTGTCGCCTCCCATACTAATTTAGAATGTCTATATTCTTCCAAAGTGATGGTTGATTTATTTAGGGAGATGTAAAACATTTCAATAGGGGGAGTGTTGCATCATTAAAGCAGCTGAATTTTGTGGCATATTCATAAGGGAAAAACTGCTTACCCCCTAAGAGTAAGTGGTGACTCTCTTCGGGTAAACCTTCTATCATTGAGTGAGTGAATGTTAAGGGGCTGCCTGAATCAATGTGGGTCTTTGCTAGGGACGAAAGACTGCCCGTAATAAAAGCCAGTGAATCAAGATATTTAAGGTTGCCTATTTCTACCTTAAGATATTTCGTCCCCTGCCTCATGAGGATATTGCTCTTAATATTTGAACCCATGGCAAACTCCCTCAAAATTAAGCCCATGTCATAAGACATATTGTGGGCAATTAGGACTAAACTCTCTAGAGCATTCTTGTGGCGGTGGTTGCAGTAATTACATAGAGCTCCAATATAATTGAGCTTTTTCCTAAGGTGATCATGATGTTAATACGACGAAGGAGGGGGCGTGTGGTGTCCTTATATTTGATGATCAAGTGGGGGGCAGTGTTGCCACATACAATACCTCACAGCCCCTCCCTCCGTCGTGTGAAAGAGAAGGGTTAGGGTTTCTATGGGGAACTTTTTTTTCTCGTCTGGTGGTCATCTCTATGGGAGTTCAGCAAAAAACCCAGGTAGGCTGTCTATGGCCTGAGGAGGGTGGCACTCCTTGGAGAGTGAATACACAATACATGCAACATCTCACAGCTCCTGGTGTGAAAGAGAAGGATTAGACTTGCTATAGAGAACTTTTTTTTCTCTCGTCTGGAGGTCATCTCAATGGGAGTCCAAAAAAACCCAGGTAGGGCCGTCTTTGTCCTGAGGAGGGTGTCGCTCCTTGGGGAGTGAATACATGCTCACACACTCACACTCGCACACACACACACACACACTCACACACACACACTCTCACACACTCTCACTCTCTCATATATATATGTATATATATATATATATATATATATATATATATATATATATATATATATATATATATTATATATATATATATATATATATAATATATATATATATATAAGTGGCTGTCCCACAGGTAATTGGACCATTTATGAGGAAAGTATGGAGGAGTGTACTTCTGCCACAGACGACCAACTTAATATTTTTCATCAGCCAGCGAGAATATTTGTAGCTGGATTTAGCAATTCTGGGAAAACTAGTCTGGTGGTAAATTTATGTGCTAAATACCACGGGAAATTCTCAAAAATTATAGTGTCAACTGCAAATAATACTGAACATCCTCTTTCAAACAACCCCATTTTGCGAAACAAGGTTACTCTCTCCCAAGGGCTGATTAACCCTTTAGAGTATAAGAATCTTTTTTCAAATGAGTCAGTTTTGTATATAATTGATGACTTGTACCTGAAAGCCATACAGAGTCCAATTATAGCCAATATCTTCACCCGAGGGAGACACGATAATATTTCTGTAATTCTAATTAGTCAAAATTTGTTTCCCCAGGGGAAATATGCTAGGACAATAACTCTGAATTGTACCCATTATATATTAATGAAGCAGAGAGACATAACCCAACTTGAAATTTTAAGTGGTCAGTTATATGGGCGGAAAACTATTAATAATTTCGTCGAAATATACCGATGGGCAATATCCCAGAGGGAGTATGGCTATTTATTGGTCGATCTGACCGTTCCTGAGACATTACAACTACGAATGGGGATTGTCAATGAAGACCAGTGTGAAATTGTTTATCATATGTGAACAAAACAAAAATGCCTTTAACGACGCAGAAACGGTCAATTCTTACCTCCATCTATAATGACATTTCTACCCTGGGTGGTTTCACAGGATCAATTCAAAAATTGTATAAGGCTGCCAGACTTAAAGACATCAGTATTGCAGATGTGAGGGAATTTCTCCGTGGGGAACGATCTTAAACCTTACATAGAAGAAATTTAGTTAGATTTCCTCGGCGGAAAATATTAGCTCCTAAACTCCGCACCATAATTGCCTGTGATTTCGGAGACTTTTGTAGTTTACAAAAATACAATAGTGGTGTAAAATATATTTTGATTTGTGTCGATGATTATTCTCGCCTAATGCAGACTCAAACTTTAAAAACAAAAAGTTCAACAGATGTGGTCGCTGCTCTAAAGAAGATTTTAGAGGAAACCTCTCGGTTTCACAGGGTAAGACGAATATTCACCGACCGAGGTAGAGAATTTTACAACAGGACAGTTCAAAATTATCTGAATTAGAAAAATATTAAATTATATAGTGTATTTTCGGAAATGAAATCTAGTATAGTGGAGCGTGTCTTCAAAACTTTAAAACATAAACTGTATCATTATATGACCCAAGCTAATTCTTTACAATACATTCACATCCTTCCAAAAGTTGTGAATGTATACAACCACACTTTCCACAGAATACTAAAAAAATACTCCACATGCCATTCATAAGTTGCAAAACATTGAAGATATACGAAGACAGTTTAAGGTCATGTATTTAAACAATGACCACCCATTAACTTCCATCAGTCCACAACTGCAGGTTGGGCAGTGTGTACGACTAGCAAAGCGAAGAAATATATTTCACAAGGGCTTTTGGCCCCAAAATACAGAAGAAATATTTCAAGTGTCTCATATCGATAGAACACAACCAATCCCAACCTATAAAATCAAAGATTTAACCAACGAGTCGATCAGTGGTATGTTCTATGAGCAAGAATTGATTCCAACCACCCTTCCAGACTCTGTTCCCATAACTATATTACAGACTAGAAAGACATCGATAGGACACAGAATATTTCGTCAAGTGGAGAGGGTACCCAGATTCTAGCAATTGCTGGATTAAAGCTCAAGACATCGTCAAATTTAAAAAAAAATGACAGTTCAACAGGACTCTCTCGTAGAGAAACACCATCAACTGTTATTTTTATTAAACAATTTATCCCCCAAGAAGCAGAATAAACTAATGAAGGCTTTAAAACGACACGAAATTGAATCAATTTGTGAAATTTTTGCCAATTTTCTGAAACGAAACATCCCAGTTCAAGCTCAGATAATTAATGGACTACAGAGGTATCAGAATGACATTCGTTCTGTAGCACGTAAGAAAACTCCATTGTACAAAAAGAAAAACATTTTAACCTCTAACAGAGGTGGCGCCATATTGGCAGCTCTGTTACCATTGGCTGTATCGTTAATTTCCTCTCTAATAAAATAATTACGTAAGAAGAGAAAAAATGGTGAAAGAATATTGCCTAGTACCATGAGTCAGTGATGAAAAATATTTATTTAATAAAAACGAGAGTACTCCATCGCCTCTTAATGAGGTGGCTCCACCCTCTTCCACCAGTGGTAGAGGTGGAAATAAGTCCTTCTCTTTAAAAAACGAAAGCAAATGGGGCAATTCGGCTAATAATGTTGGTGGTAGCTGTAAGCACCTTGGCTGTGACGGTAGCGGTGGTGATGATGGTGTGGGGGGAGTGGACACTCCCCCACACCCCCAGCAGCAACAACAACTTGTGGACGGTGTTGCCACGGTAGCTCCTTTGAACGTTATAGCCCTACTAGATGGGGGGGACTGGTCAGACAACCTTTAAAAGATATTGCCGCCCCCCCCCCCACAGCGCCCGCCGCTGTGCAGGTGCCCGCCGCCGCGGGGTTCTTTCAACAAAAAACGCGGGACAGGTGTGACCGTCGCCCTTTAAAAAAACAAATAAAAAAAAGGATACATTCCATGCTACCGCCTGAGATGCGGGTAGCTGTTGCTGGGCCCTCTCGCCACAAAGCCACCACACCCCAAAACCCAAGTCTGGACAACTTAATAAATGTGTATTTTAAAATAGGAGAAATTCCCCACGTCAAAACATTATTGAACATGTTTGAACAAAACAATCAACAGGTGGTATGGGATAGTCGCGTGAATTTATTAAAGCCTGTGCAAAATTTAAATATTTTAGAAATAATTAAAACTTTAGCCTTTACTAAAGGACAATTTAGGACGGCTGACAAGGCAGATGTAAGGATTTTACTGAAGGTGCTGGCGTAGACCCATCCTTTATACGTAATTCTCGCGCCAGATCACAGTTAAAAGGGGGTAGGGGTATCCATAGGAGGCCCCATTGGGAACCGTATTAAAAAAAACCTATATGAAGCACATCTTAAATGACATTATATTCAGTTGTGTATCCACCATGGAGAGAGCTTCTACCTCCCCTCCGCTTGTAGAGGAGGAAGAAAAATCTCCACTATTGAAGCGTTTGGTTGCTACTCAACGTTACTACAAGTTTGTCGAACACAAAAGCAGATTGATATATGCCTGTTACGGACCCGAGCCCAGCGTCGTAACACGGAGCTGTGACGACCACGCCATCTGTGAGTCGGCTCCCGAAACCCCCTCCAAATGGACGGCGCCATCTAGTGTAGGACGGGATATACCGGTCACAGGGGCTGGACTCCCGTCTTAATCAGCTCGTGACATAGCCGCTGCTGACCTCTGGTGAGGTGGCGCTTAGACAGCAACGCCATCTATGGAGTGGATAGGTGGACGTTTGTGTCTAAGCCTGTAAGTGAGGTGCCCTAGTGTGTCCCTAGTACTAATGACGTGTCTGATTACAGAGTCGACCTGGGACTGCTGGATTGGACGGTGGGCAGTCTACCCAAGGCAACCAAAGTCTCTCCACGTGTTTGCTGCAGAAGCTGTGAGTTGCTCCCGGACGAACACTGCTGAGAGTGTTAGCCTGCCTGTGACGTGGCAGAGTTGAGGAATCGTCGTACCCAGGGGTTGACTGATGAAAGAGACTAGCCACTGTGGTGAGGAGAGTGATCTGTGGAATCACACGAGGCTCCTGTCTAGGGCTCGCAACCCTAGTATTGGTCGTGGAGTGGCATACGCAGCAGAGCTGATTGGAACCTGCCAGCTACAGGCTGGATTGGTGGTTGAAGGCCTCCACGACGGTGCACCCAGTGGGACTGTGATTTGGCTTGCCTGTGTCCAGGGTAGATTCGCCTAGGGAATCGAAGGATTCATCGTGAGGCCACAAGAAGAGAACCAGGGCTACTTGTCTTGAGCACCGTAGAGAATCCTGTGTCTTCAGAGGAAGACAAGTTAATGTACATAAGTGTAGTTATAGCCCCAGCGAGTGACTGTGAGATATTTATTTATTGGTGGTGAATATATATGTATTTAAATTAGTGCATTTTTATCCCTTCCCCTTTAATTTACTTGCGATACGGAACACACCCCTTGAAAGCCACTACTAACTTGGGGCCGGATACCCAAACTCTAATAACATCAGAGAAGAACCCCAGTTGCGACCCAATAGGGCCCTAACAATGCCTTATGGGATTGTTATGACCGTCTTGTGTTGAGTGCTCCCCAGAACGGTTTTTTAAGTCATTTGGAGAAACGGTGAAAAGGTATGAGGAGTATTCATCTCAGGAGATCCAGACAGAGATTTGGCAGATGGAAAAATTAACCTTCCAACATCGGGATATGATTACAGCCTTTGAGTCTGGGCGGAGTGTCTATGGGCTCATAAGGTGATCTCTACCCCCCACCCCTTCATCCCTCTTTCCCCAGGCGGGTCACAGGTGTATTTAAAGGTCGCCCACCGCCGTTCCTGTAACACTATACTACAGTTGTCGACACGCTCCTCTCAGCCGCCCTCTCACCATGTCCCTGGCGACTATCAAGACCATCGGAGACGATATCACTGTCTCCCACACCTTTGGGGTGGGAGATGTCATAATCTACGACCTCCCAGCTGCCGTTGTGCGACCCTATGGGCTGGCTTCCGTCATCTGGAAGACATTCTCCTATGCCCGTGTGGAACGTGAAGGACTGGGTAATGCCAATAAGGCAATAATTCGTTGTCGGTCTACCCCGGGGGACATTGTTGTGAAGATAGCCCCACTCCCCTCCGACGGACAAGATCTCAAGGAGGAGCCCGTCCTTTTCTTCAGACCCACTTTCGTGGGGTTGATTTCTGCATTCGGGGCAGGAGCCCCCTTCAAGTCAAACCCAATAGCCCAGGAACAAGTGCAGACTTCCGCCGACACACACTACGTCACTAACGTCACCCTGGATACCGCCAATAACCGCAGGTACTGGCTCAAGATGTACCTAACAAAGGTCGGCAATCTAATGGCGGCAACCCCAACCATGACTCGACTAGTGGTACCCTCCGGCTTAGGGGCTTCCCGCGACGGTATGGTCAACTGGCACAAGGACATTGGACCCATGCTGCTCTTCTTTATCAAGAACTAGCCAAACTCAACAAAGAGTTAGTCATCCTCAAACGACCTGCTGCTGTTACCCCATCAGTGGTGCCCCTCCCGTTCGACGACCCAAGTGCTGATAATCTTACTATAACGCTCGACACCGTGGTGGGAGAGGGTGGTACCACACAAGAACCTCTTCTCGTTCTACACCTCCAGCGCCACCAGCCACACCCAGGAAGAAGAAACACTCAGGAAACGGCTCCACCTCCACCGCCACCCCTCCACCACCCCCTACAGCATCAACCTCAGTCAAACGGAGGATTGAGCCACTCCTCGACTTTGAAACGGGGGCGAATCGCCGTATCGACTCCATCCTCGATGGTGAGTCACAGGAAATATTCCTGTTATCCTCCCCCCGAAAAAACAACGAAAGCTGTAACCACCACTCCAGTAAAGAAGTTGAGGTAGTGACAGCTGCAGTAGCCCCGGCGGAAGCAGCAGTGGAGGTAGCAGCAGCCAGCAGTAGTAGTAGCGAGGGGGGGTGTGGTTAATCACTATTCTTAAAAAAAAATGTGTGGGAATCTTCACCTGTTGTAGTTCTTTAAGTAGTTTAATAAAATAAAATATAAGTTATGTTGTTTATTTTCCCCTCTTACAAAACCCCTCCCCTGTATATTGTCCAATCGGTACATAAGGGGACAATGGGAGAAGAACTTTACATATATCTTACCAGTCTCGATCAAGGAGATATTTACAACAACACGAGTTCAGCATTTACAAACACCATCCCAACACTACATTTAAACCCTTCCATTAAACATGAAGTGGCTTTAGTCAACATACTCCTTCCCAGGCGAATTAATGCCATCATCAAAGATGAGGAGGACTCTGGCATAGATATCTATGCCACTTTTAAACGTGGAACTCTTTCTAAGAGTCCAGAACACTTAATATACACTTTCCACCCAAAAACCAACATATTATCAAGAAACATCAAATTCATTACAGACGTGGTTAGTCGGCAAATAACCACCGACATGCAGCTTAGCTTTAGGGATGATTTCAAAATATACTTCTCAGATAAAGAACCAGTCCTCACCTATGACCAATCTGTAGAGAGGGTATTACTAGCTTCAACTCTTAACAGTGGAAGTACTGGCTCATTAAATTCTCTCAGCTTTCAGTTTAAACACAGAATAGCTAATGTACTTGGTTTTGACAGCAGTCGCAAATACACCATTTATCGAGCAAAAACAGTTGACATTACATCAGCCTCCAAGACTGTGGCCTTATCGCCCCCAGACATTGACGGAGGTTGTGACTATTTACTCATTTATAGTGACGTCATCGAGCCTGAACGATATGGAGGGCAGATTGTAAATATCTTAGATGCAATCAATTATCATGACTCATATTCTAGAGGGGCTCACCCTCTAGTGTACAAAACATTAAACACTAACACGTTGGAGAAAGTAAGTATTAAAATAAAAAATCAGTTTGATCGAATGGTTAGTTTTGAAGATGGGAGGTCGGTTACGGCGGTCTTACATATCCGCCCTAAGGTATAGCAACATATATATAATAAAGTGTTTACCCTTGACTTAGGTTATTATAGGAAGAGACCTCAGAATGCGAATACCGTTCCACCCACCCTCCCAGGGGGAGTTTGGGGAGATATTCGCACCTACCCCTAGGAGACGGGATGAGAGGGGGAGCGATGAATGACATACGCACATTCCAAGCACTTATCTCAGATCTGGTGGAGGTTTCTTTGGGACCTTGGCCGGCATTGCCTGACGGGCCATACCATTTTTCATGAAAGCTGTAACACCTAGCGCCATCGATTTTGGGAAAAATGTCCTTGGTGATTTAAGCAGTGGTAAACGGGATGTGAAGAGTGCTCTGAGAACTCACGGTACTGATGCTCTTAAGAGTGTGGGAAAGAAATTGGTAACGGGGGGGGGGGTAAAATTAAAAGACTCTCTAGGCGAAAAAATAAAAATAAAAAATGTAAACGAGGTCTTGGGTATAAAAATGACGTGTTTTCGCTAACGTAAGCAGTCATACTTCAACTTTCGGAGGGGATCATGGGGTAGCCTAGCGGAGCTGGGGTGAAAATACCACTAGAATATTATAGCTCTAGTATTATTGACCAATTTCCTAGAAGCAACAGAATACGTAATGTGGAAAGTTCAATTGCCTCTACACAGCAAATAGACATTCTTCCTGTCAACCTCCCCATTAATCAGCGTTTGCGGGATAATTACTTAGAATTCCGCATCCCTGGAACCCAGGGCGCCTTCTTAGATCTAGCTAATATTGTCATAGATTTTAAGGTATCTTTAACGAAAGATGACGATACCACAAAATTGGAAGAGGATGACCATGTGGAATTTGTGAATGGGTTGTCAAATACCATGTTTAAAGGTGTTCATTATTTTTTAGGAGAGCAGGTAGTTGAAACAAATACTAATTTTAATTATTGGTCGTTTATTAAATTAATTACCTCCATGCCTCCATCAAAAATGTCTTCCTTGGGGAGAATTGGAGGCTTTCGTAGGGACTGCAGAGATGACGATGGTATAATCACTAATGAGTTTACAAATACCTATTTTACTGGAGCAACCGCCAAGGATAAGAAATTTTTGAATTTTAAAAAGTAAAGGTTTGTCGATGTGTTTCCTCCTCTTATTGGATATATCATCCCTAGACCAATACATATTAGATAATATAGATGTGCGACTAAGATTGGAGCTCTCCCAATGCCTGGGTCCTAAATACAAGCTTGGACGATGGCTCTAAGTATCGGCTGCATATGGATTATGCTAAGTTATGGGTGATGCGGGTGTTCCCCTACCCAAGTGCTTACCTGGCCTTAAACAGCTCACTGTTAGCATCCCCTGACCCCAAAACCTGTACTTTCAATAGAACCATTTCTAAAACATATGTCCTAGCAGGGAATCGAACTAGTCTCTTAATTGATCAACCATGGGCGCAAGTAATTCCACACAAGATATACATGATAATCGTTCCAATGAATTATTTCGCCGGTCTTCACCAAGGTAATGGATTATATTTTGAAAATGCAAAGCTGAAAAGTATTGCTATGTATTTGAACAATAATGCAATTTACCGAATGGTGGCGATTTCGATAACCATTATTCCCGCCTTTATTATGAAACTTTGAAGACATTAGGCTTAGAGCGTGATTCACTACTTCCCTATGACTCTTTTAATAAGGGAAGATCAATATTCGCCTTTGACTTAACCTCCATTCAAACGAAGGATTCCCTCCCTGTGGAGAAATCTGGCAACTTGCGTATGGAGCTTGAATTTGGTAGTGGTGTTACATATAACAGGCTGGTTTTACTGTTTACTGTTGTTTGGGGAAACGACCGGGGTACTATCCATCGATGGGCAAAGAACTGTTCTATGCGACGTGCGAGCGTAAAAAAACATAATGAATTGTTATGATATAAATATTAATTTAAAAAATAATCTAGGGGATCGAGCACTCTACCTAGGGTGTTATAATGCTGATGAGATAGAACATTTAAATTTCTCTTCAAGAAAACCTATTGTTTTCATAACTAATATTTTACCATCACACAGCAGAATCACCATGGGACATTGGGTAGGAATTTATGATGATAAAGTTAATCATCGGATGTTTTTTTTTATAGTTATGCAATATCGCCGGTTACTTACGGGCATCATTTTCAAGGATTTATAAAACTAACAAAATAAGAAAGGTGTTTGGAATGCGCTACAGACTCCAGAGCGATTTTACCCTTGCCTGTGGTTTGTATTGCGTCATATTTGTTCATAGAATAAGCCACCTGGGGTTGCCTTCAACAGTACATTACTTTCATAATGTATTTTCAAGCATTACTTTAAAATTAAACGATAAACGTGCCCTCACTTATGCGAGACGATATTTTCCTATGAAAAATCACTGTGTTAGGACATTTTGTAGAGGTATAGGAGTTGGTTCTTATAGGTGGTGTAGAGAATATTTTTGTTAGCTAGCAACCTACCTAACAAGGGGTGTAGCCTCCTATAAAAACCCTTCTCCCCCACCCACCCCCCTCAGAAGACTGTCTTCCTCCTACGAAATGGAAGGTGTCTCTCAAAAAACACCTGCAGGGAAGATTGAAGTCCTTGAAGGACCTGGTTAGTATTACCCTCTCTTTCTGCTAATAGATTTATTTTATGTTTATTTCCCTCAATAAAAAAGTTTGTATATCCTTTATTTCACCTCTTATGTTTTTCTCCAGTGCAGTTCTTGGGACCCGTCCACATTTGTAGAGTAGTAATTCTACGTGGGAGGTCTGCCTCAAACAAGATGCTGTTACGTAGTCTAATTGACGATGCCTGCTGTAGAGGACACAAGGCCGCTCCTGCTGGGGGAAAGGTATGTACTAGTTGTTCTTAGAGAAAAATAGAATATTTTTCTAATAAAATATATAATTATATAAAAAACCTTTAATCACTATAAATTATTTCTCCCATCTCTTTTCAGAACCTTCCGATGAGAGAGAGGAGGAAACTCAGCCAAAAGGTGTCCACCCAACTCACCCCCCCCCCAAGAGGGGGGGATGGGGCTCAAGACCTTCCCCCACTCTTCACTGACGAGGAATCGTCACAATTCTACTCAGACGAGGATGGGGGTGTGGGATAGGGAGGGGGGGGTAGAGCTGTAGTAAGTGAAATATGGCAAGAGCACTCTGTAAACTACAATTATTAACTAACATAATTACTTATACATTTTGTGGTTTTTACCTAATAAAGCATTTAATAAATTATTTGATGTTTTTTTTTAACCTTTGGGGGGGGATTTATAATTTAATACTCCTTAAATACTCCTATATAAGGGAGGAGCCATTCAGACTTGTTCGAATATATATATCCGTAATTAGTCCTATATAACGACGTAGTGTTTAAAAGGAATACCCAGAGTAAGTGAAATATGGTGGGGCTCACCGTAGACTACAATTTGAGGTGGGTCTATCTGTCACCGCCTCTGATTCCATTGTCTGACAAGTGGACCTATCTGGCTCCCCGCCTCTGATTCCATTGTCTGATAAGTACCCCCCATTGTTTGTTAAGTGCCCCTATCTGGCTCGGAATATATTACTGGCACCCAATTCAACTCTGCCTCGTGTGGACCACGTGACAAGGACCAATTCACATACATATAACAAACACATGGAAATAATGAAAGTGCAGATTATTAACTAATTAATTTATTAAAAGAAAAACTAAAACAAAATCTAAAGATGAGCACTCCCTATCAATCTACCACTCCCTACTTGGCAATGAATTGGTTATCCCTCTAAATAACAATAGCAACTATACCTCTATGTTGACCAGCTCAGATGTTGGGGCTGGTCTTGGGGGAGAGGTGAGATGGGTTGACCTCCTCCAGTTGATCTCGATCCTACACTAATCTCTCCTCGTCTGGTCTTCCCCGGACTAGAGCATTGTATCCTTCCGCATAGTCTAAGTTTTACCAAGTTACTAGCAAGGCTTAAGTTTAACAGTTAACCTCTGTTTGTACTGAAATTATCCAGATTGGTTGAAATATTTTATTGAAGTTAAATTATACAAGCCTCTTAAGGAAGGCTATTCCCAAATCTAAAATGGTTGTTTAACCTTTGAGAAATTACTGAATGTGGGAACTCTTGTGACCTGTGACCGCCAGGTCACTCAAATTCTTCCGCGCCGAGGTCTAGTCATGGATAGTGACGTCACTGATGTTGACTTAAACTCATTCTCCAAATAATTAGACTACTCTTGATATTGTACACAGTAATATTATACAATACAATTTGAATACAAAATGAATGAAGGCTAATTTCTCTAAATAAGTGAATACTATAGGATGATTCATTATACGAAACTATGAATAAGGCGTCAATTATTTTCACCGCGAATTCCCTGGGGTCAGGTCCCGGGTCACCACGTGGGTCCAGCTTCCCATTCTCCCTTGTCGATAAAACATTCTGGATAATTCTTACAGCCAGCCTAGTTTGTTACAACCCAACCAACCCAACCAACCTAACAAACCAACCAACCTAAGCTATCTAACTTAACCAACCAACCTAAGCTATGTAACCTAACCAACCAACCAACCCAACCAACCAACCTAACCAACCAAACCAACCAACCCAACCAACCCAATCAAAACCCAACCAACCTAACCAACCAACCGAACCAACCTAACCTAACCAACCTAACCAACCCAACCAACCCAACCAACCCAACCAACCAACCTAACCAACCAACCTAACCAACCTAACCCAACCAACCAACCAACCAACCCAACCAATGTAACCAACCCAACCAACCAACCAAACCAACCAACGTAACCAACCAACCTAAGCTATCTAACCAAACCAACCAACCTAACCAACCAACCTAACCAACCAACCTAAGCTATCTAACTTAACCAACCAATCAACCAACCAACCTGACCAACCTAACCAACCAACCAACCTAAGCTATCTAACTTAACCAACCAACCTAAGCTATCTAACCTAAACAACCCAACCAACCCAACCAACCCAACCAACCAACCCAACCAACCAACCCAACCAAGTAGGTATTAATTAATAATTACTGTGGTGTTTCCAAATGAATTTGTGAGTGGTAAACAAGCAATCCAATATCTAATATGTGCTATTTTACGCCTCGTTCTGTAAAATACATGTTTTACTAGGGAAGGAAAATCCGGTTTGTTTTATTTCTCTTTTTATTTCAAGAATAAATAGTATATAGGCGAAGGAACTTAGGGTTTGTCTGGTTAAATATAGCGTTGTGGCCGCCATCAATTGTGGGGGGTTGGGGTTGGGGAGGGGGCTAGAGAGGGGAGGGGCCCGGAGGAGCTGCCTTGGGAGGTGTTGTGGCGGGGGAGGGGAAGGGAGGGGGGATGGGTTGGCAGTTAGGTATTTAAACATAATTTTTCCAGATAGGTTATATAGGGCGAGGTGTTGAGGAAGGAATAAGAAAAGTGTTTGGGACTGAGTTGAGTGTATTAGTTGTTGTGATTGATGTTAGCAGGAAGGTAGGTGGTTGAAATGTGTAAAGATTTGTTAATGAGATCATTTGGTTAATAATGTTGGAATTAAGGGTAAGTGATCACTGGAGATAGATATTCAACAGTATATTAAGTGGACAAGTTTTAGCAGGTAGGTAGGCCGGCCGGCCGGCACAGAGAGACAATGAACTGACAAATAGGTAGACGTTTTCTTCATGGATGGTAAACTATTATTAAAATGGCATGTACACATTTCCATGTGCGACATTCTTGTACACACACACACACACAGATAACAAGGATAAGGCAGGACAGAGAAGGCTGGGCAGACTGCATATTTCTTGACTGCCAAAAGGCCTTTGATACAGTACCGCACATGAGACTGCTATACAAACTTGAGAGGCAGGCAGGAGTAAGCGGAAAGGCCCTAGTATGGTTGAAGAACTACCTAACAGGAAGGAGCCGGAGGGTAATGGTAAGTGGCGAGAAGTCGGACTGGCGAACAGTAACAAGTACCTCAAGGATCGGTGCTCGGACCAATCCTCTTTCTAATTTACGTAAATGATATGTTTACAGGAGTGGAATCATACGTGTCAATGTTTGTGGATGACGCAAAATTAATGAGAAGAGTTGTGACAGTCGAGGATTGTAGGATCCTCCAAGAGGACTTAATCAGGTTACAGAGATGGTCAGGGAAATGGCTACTGGAGTTTAACACCAGTAAATGTAAAGTTATGGAAATGGGATCAGGTGATAGGAGACCAAAGGGACAGTACACAATGAAGGGGAACAGCCTACCAGTAACGATTCGAGAAAGAGACGTGGGAGTGGATGTGACACCTAATCTAACTCTTGAGGCACATATAAATAGGATAACGACATCAGCGTACTCTACACTGGCGAAAATTAGAACTTCACTCAGAAACCTAAGTGAGGAGGCTTTTAGGGCGCTTTACACTGCCTACGTGAGACCCGTCTTTGAGTATGCCGCGCCATCATGGAGCCTCCGCCTGAAGAAACACATAAAGAAACTGGAGAAGGTTCAGAGGTTTGCGACGAGGCTTGTTCCAGAGTTACGAGGGATGGGATATGAAGAGCGTCTGAAGGAACTGAACCTTACGACACTAGAGAAAAGAAGGGAGAGAGGAGATATGATAGGGACATATAAAATACTCAGGGGAATTGACAAAGTGGAAATAGATGAAATGTTCACACGTAATAATAAAAGAACGAGGGGACATGGGTGGAAACTGGAAACTCAGATGAGTCACAGATATGTTAGGAAGTTTTCTTTTAGCGTGAGAGTAGTGGAAAAATGGAATGCATTTGGGGAACAGGTTGTGGGAGCAAATACTATTTATACTTTTAAAACTAGGTATGATAGGAAAATGGGACAGGAGTCATTGCTGTAAACAACCGATAGCTGGAAAGGCGGGATCCCAGAGTCAGTGCTCGATCCCGCAAGCACAAATAGGTGAGTACAAATAGGTGAGTACACACACACACACACACACACACACACACACACACACACACACACACACACACAATTCAGGGCTGTGAAGGTTCCAGTGATTACATAACAGGTACAGTAACAAATGGAGGGAAAAAAATTATAGTCGTAGTCATATATAATGCACCACCAAATGACAGAAGACCTAGACAGGAATATGATAGAAACAACATGGCCACCATTAACATAATAGAAAGAACAGCTTCTGTTGTTAGCAGGAATGGATCTGGACTACTAATTATGGGAGACTTCAACCATGGGATGATAGATTGGAAGAACAGAGACCCACATGGATTACCAGAAACATGGAGAGCTAAGCAGCTGGACGTGGCAACAAAAAATTTTCTAAGCCAGCACATCAAAGAACCAACAAGAATGAGAGGAGAAGATGAACCAGCAATGCTTGATTTGATATTTACCCTAAATGAGTGGGATATAAGGGAAGTTAACATGGAAGCGCCCTTGGGAATGAGTGACCACAGTGCATTGAACTTTGAGTACCTGGTAGAGCTAGGACTTATCTCCTCCAAAAAAGAACTAGGAATCAAAAGGCTGGCATACCGAAATTGGAATTATGAACAGATGAGAAGTTTCCTAAGTGAAATACCTTGGGACACAGACCTCAGAGATAAGTCTGTACAGGGTATGATGGACTATGTTACCCAAAAGTGTCAGGAGGCAGTAAACAGGTTCATCCCGGCCCAAAGGGAAAAATCCGAGAAGCAACAGAAGAATCCATGGTATAATAGGGCATGTATGGAAGCGAAGAAACTGAACAAAAGGGCGTGGAGGAACTTCCGGAATAACAGAACACCAGAAAGCAGAGAGAGATACCAGAGAACAAAGGAATGAGTACGTCAGGGTGAGAAGAGAAGCAGAGAAAAGTTTTGAAAATGATATAGCAAACAAAGCCAAGACCAAACCAAAGCTACTCCACAGTCACATCAGAAGGAAAACAACAGAGAAATAACAGGTATTGAAACTTCGAACAGGCGAGGACAGGTATACAGAGAATGACAGAGAGGTGTGTGAAGAACTCAACAAGAGGTTCCAGGAGGTCTTCACAATAGAACAAAGTGAGGTCACTGTGCTAGGAGAAAGGGAGGTAAACCAGGCGGCCTTGGAAGAGTTCGAAATTACGAGAGAGGAGGTCAAGAGATACCAGCTGGATCTGGATGTTAGAAAGGCTGTTGGTCCAGATGGGATCTCACCATGGATACTGAAAGAGTGTGCAGAGGCACTTTGCTTGCCACTCTCCATAGTGTATAGTAAGTCACTGGAGACGGGAGACCTACCAGAAATATGGAAGACGCCGAATGTGGTCCCAATATACAAAAAGGGCGACAGGCAAGAGGCACTGAACTACAGGCCAGTTTCCTTCACTTGTATACCATGCAAGGTGATGGAGAAGATCGTGAGAAAAAATCTGGTAACACATCTGGAGAGAAGGGACTTCGTGACAAATCGCCAACATTGGTTTAGGGAGGGTAAATCTTGCTTTACAGGCTTGATAGAATTCTACGATCAGGTGACAAAGATTAAGCTAGAAAGAGAGGGCTGGACGGGCTGCATTTTCTTGGATTTTCGGAAAGCCTTTGACACAGTACCGCATAAGAGGCTGGTACATAAGCTGGAGAGACAGGCAGGTGTAGCTGGTAAGGTGCTCCAGTGGATAAGGGAGTATCTAAGCAATAGGAAGCAGAGAGTTACGGTGAGGGGT